>NC_056746.1:1004151681-1004276681 GCF_019279795.1 Protopterus annectens | reverse complement strand
TGTATTGACCATATCTTTGATAATCATAAAGAGTCACATAACAGACAACAGTATTGTGGTACATTTCCATGTAAACGTTGCAATATGATAACAGACATACAGCCGTTTATTCATCCCACGATGGATTATGAATTCATGCCAAAATTTTATGCGACTTGTGATGATAGTAACCTTATATATCTTGCAGCCTGTGTTTCAGGTCCTGCCTTTTATGTAGGGATGACATCAAGGAGACTCAAAGATAGAATCTATAATCTCACACATGATATTAGATGGCTAAATCAACAAAATGCATTAGTCAAACATATAATTACAGAGAGGAATCATTATTTTAAATTTAGAGTATTACATCTAGTAATGGTCAATAGAAGAGGAGGCAATAATATGAATTATTTAGAGTTAGTTGAGCTTTGTTGGATATTTAAATTACGTACACATCTAAATCCTGACCTGAATAGTTTTATAAGTATTAAAAACCTGTACTTGAGGCACGCACATATAAATGAGTCTGGATTTATGAATTGCTTATCAAACATGAAAAAATGTTTTTACATCTTATATATGATATATCTATATGCCTCACAGCAAGAGGTTCTCCGGTTCGATCCTCGGCTGGGGTGCCTTCTGTGCGGAGTCTGCATGTCCTCCCTGTGGTCGCGTGGGTTTCCTCCGGGTGCTCCGGTTTCCTCCCACATCCCAAAGACATGCTGCAGGTGGATTGGACACTCTAAATTGGCCCTAGGTGTGCGTGTGAGTGTGCCTTCTGTGGAAGGTTGGGCGCCGGGCTGGCAACTCGACACCGTAAAACTCCACTGCCATTCAATGTGCGGACAGGTGATCCGCTGTGGCGACCCCTAACCGGGATAAAGCCGAAAGAAGAAGAAGATATGATATATCTATACATGTTATTTTTATATTTTTACACACGTATTCTAGATATAGGTATGAATGTATTAATCTGACATATGTACAATGACAGATTCTATAAGGTTGTTTATTAGACTATATATATATGCACATATTTATTTTTGACTATGCTGCTATATTATGTTTAAGTATGCTTTGTATATATGTTATACAGCTGTGGTTTCGAATTGGAATATAGTTGTGTACATCTCATTCGGTATAATGAGGTATAATATGTTAATAGTGATGCATATATAGGAGTATTTATAATTCATTTATCTATTTATGTATTTATATATTCATATATATTTTCCTTTATGAATTTAATGTGTATTATGATCTTATATAGATATATTCTATATATTCTATATAATATGCGTATATAGGATAGCTATATCTAGGAACTATTAAGATGAACAAGTTAATTAGTATAGCTTTAGAGAGTTTCATTTTAGTTGAATCTGCAGTCAAATGAATGTGATGAATCATTAATTGATAATAGAATGATTGCTTCAGGTGTTTTTAATAGAACTCAAATATATATATATATATATATATATATATATATATATATATATATATATATATATATATATATATATGGACATATTTTTACTGTTTTGTAAGATCTGAAGAAGATTGTTTTGTTAGCACGCGAAAGCGCTTATCTTTTGTTATATGAAATAAATCCTCATTTTATGCTTTACATCGTGGTGGTCCTAGCCTGTTTGTTTTATATATAGCATCCATGGGACCTGACAATATCCCAGGCTGCGTTCTACACGAACTACAAAATGAACTGGCACCCTACCTAAGTACCATGTTCAGTCATAGCCTCACCTCAGGCTTTGTGCCCAGTGAATGGCAGACCACGACGGTTATCCCACTCCACAAAGGGGGGGCCACGATGGACTCTGGGAACTACCGCCCCATTAGCCCGACGAGCCTGGTCTGCAAGGCCATGCAATGTATCATCATGGAACTCATAAAGAAAGACATTGGTAATCTCCAAACTCTGGACCCTACCCAGTTCAGATTTGTAAAAGGCAGATCATGTCTCCTAAACCTGATTGACTTCTTTGAAGCAGTCACCAAAGCCATAGATGAGGGTAAAGTGGTTCACACAGCTTATCTAGATCTCACCAAGGCTTTCGACACCATCCTCCACTCTGGAATTATAGATAAGCTCACTAAACTAGGTATAAATTCCTATGTCACAAGATGGGTTGCCATCTGGCTCATGGACAGAACCCACACTGTGAAAGTAGTGGACTCCAAATCCGACTTCAGACCAGTGACAAGTGGAGTACCACAGGGTTCAGTCCTGGGTCCTCTCCTGTTTAGTATCTACTTCTCTGAAGTACAGGCTAACACAGAAGGTCTTTGGCTAACAAAGTTTGCAGATGACTGCAAACTAGGAGCCATAATCAAAACTCCTAACGATGTGGACATACTACAAAAGGGCCTCACTGAGACAGATACCTGGTGTCAAAGCCATGGCCTGAAGCTCAATGCCAAAATGTGTATTGTCATCCCCTTTGGTAAAAACTCTGTACCCATGAACTACCACATAGCTGGTAGTCTACTTAACGCCAAAAATGTGATAAGAGACCTTGGGACACA
Source organism: Protopterus annectens (assembly GCF_019279795.1). Classification (NCBI taxonomy): domain Eukaryota; kingdom Metazoa; phylum Chordata; order Ceratodontiformes; family Protopteridae; genus Protopterus; species Protopterus annectens. The sequence goes on along the minus strand of NC_056746.1, from coordinate 1,004,274,152 downwards.
GGCGGACAGTAGTCTCCCCTTTGATAATTACATCGCCACAGTGGTCAGGAAATCCTTCTACGTGGTTCACCTCATCACAAAAGGTTTGTCATCCAGAAATAGAGAGGTCATTGTTCCCCTCTACTCATCACTCATTAGACCCATTATAGAGTACAAAGCCCCTTTTGGTATGTACCTCACAAGACATCTACAACAACTGGAAAGCCACAGAAATACCTCACAAAGAGGATTACTGGCCTCAAACAGATGCCCTACGCAGACCGTCTCAAAAAACTCCAGCTTTACTCTGTCGCATATCACCTACTCAGAGGCGATCTCTGCCTAACATATATCAAACCCAGAGCTGTTGGACATGCTCCACTTAAAGAAATCCCAATCCCTCTGAGCTACACGCTCTAGGGGCCTAAACCTTGTCACCACAATAAACAGAACATGCTGGAGGGATAGATTCATGTCCCAGAGACTTCCCATACTCTGGAACAGACTACCTATCTATGTCAAATAGAGCTCCTCATTAGCGCTCTTCAAGAAAAATCTTGATGATTGGATGGGAAATAGGAACTTCACCTCAGGGATCACTTCTGTGGCTCTGCACGACAGGGGCACAGGAAAATAATTTTCTTGGGTGGTAAAAGCCAGGGTACATTTTTAGGCTAGGCTTATATAGGCCCTAGGGCCAATAGCCTAGTACCTAACTATGAGCCTCTATATATATATAGGCTCATAGGTAGGTACTAGGCTATTGGCCCTAGAGCCTATATAAGCCTAGCCTAAAAATGTACCCTGGCTTTTACCACCCAAGAAAATTATTTTTCACATTAATTTTTAACAGTTCGGAAGTTTTCAGTAGTATATATATACTACTGAAAACTTCTGAACTGTTAAAAACACAAATCCAAGGAATAGACGCTGAGCCAGAACTGTTATTTGCTGAGCGCTTTCGTTCACTTTATTGATAACAATTGAACTTCATCAGAGCAAAATGTAATGCATTTGCAGTACTGTGCGAGCTTTAAATAGTCTAACAGGTATAAAAAAATACTTCACTATGATTGGTAGATATACTACGCCAATGCAGTAGTATTTGGACTAATGAGAGACACTGCTATAAAACAAAAGGTTTTATCTGCTAACATCCTGCCAATAGGGGGCATGCTGTAACTTTTTAGTTGTACCACTTTAAAGCACATTTAATGTTGAGATTCTTGTTGAGCCCTGGTGGGGTATCTGCTTCAAGGAGGAGTTGCCATATTAATTACTTCAGCTCCAGTAGTGTGTTGCAATCTCCAAAAAACTGCTGGATCTGTTCTAACACTAGAAATTTAAAACGGGCGAAGCCGTTGCAGCTCGTGGCATGTCTGCTTAATGCATTGTAACTGTCATTAGGCCTGATGGCTGCAAGGTGTTCCTTCACCCTGTCTGAGAGCTTTCCAATTGTTTTTCCAATAGTCGCAGTAGGCTGCATAGACTAGAAAAGTTGAGTGGCTGTCACGTTGGACTTTGAACTGCACCATGATGTTGCAGTGTTGAAAAGTCTAGGATGTGCCTGAGTGTATGAAAGGGCAGACTACACAATGCTTGCAAGGGCCCATACCTTTGGGGTTTTATGGGTTAGCGGGCTCATGGGGGTCTTCGTCATTTCTGAGTATGGGGGTCTCTTTCCTTTCAAAGGTTTGTTTGAGTGTTCTGGTCTTCTTGTATGAGAAGACAGGCACATTACCTACTATCTGGTGGGTTGTGGTCTGCTCTTATTATGTTCCAGTTTTTGCTAATGATATCCCTAATGGGTTGCATATCTCGGCTGATGGGGATGGGGAAACTACAGTTTCTGTTCTTGGGTTCAGTAGTTCTGGTGGTCGCCCGGGGGTGAAGCCATGAATAAGGATGGGTGGGCGTCTGTCTGATCTGTGGGAGGCCACTTCTTGAAAGACATCCTCTACTAGCTGTTTGGGGTAATGTCAGCGGATGAACATTTTTGAAAGGAATTGGCTTTCCATGAGGAAGGTATCATCGTCAGAGATGATCCTGGAGAGGCGGATGTACTGCCCTTTGAGCACATTCTTCTTCATAAAGAAGGAGTGCTGACTTTTGAAATCCAGGAAGTTGTTCCTGTAAGTGTTCTTCCAGTACTCATTGGAGATAAGGCTGCCAGTGCTGGGGTCAATGGTTAACTGAGTATCAAGGAAGGAGATGTGGGTCCCTCGTCCTGAGACTACAAAGTTTAGGTATGGGATGCTGTTTGTGAGTGCCGTAAGGAAGGTGTCCAGCTCGGTGTTGTCACCCTCCCACACAAAAAAAATATCGTCAATAAAACAATATAAGTGGGCTTTGTGGAAGCCTTGTATATGGGTCAAAGTCTCCTTCTCCCATGTGCTGAGGACTAGGTTGGCAAAAGAGGGGGCCATTTTGGACCCCATCGCCACCCCCTTGGTCTGTAGGTAGATGGCTCCATTGAAGCAGAAAAAGTTGTTTTTCAGAACCACTGTGGTTAAAGCTATAAGCATTTCAGTTTTAAAAACATTGAATTTAGCATGCTTGTTGAGAAACAGTTCTAACGCTTCCAAACCTTCCCTGTGGGGGATGTTGGAGTACAATGCTACTACGTCTAGCGTTACTAACATGCATTTTGAGAAATCAATATTACTCTCATGCAAAATGTTTAAAAAATCCCAGGAGTCCTTGATGTAAAAATCCATCGCCTGAACTAGCAGGTTGAAAATGAAGTCCAGGTATTCTGATATTGTCTGTGTCTTGGTTTTTTGGTTAGAGATGATGAGCCTGAATGGGGCGTCGGTGGGGTCCTTGTGTACTTTGGGGATGCCGAATGCTCTTCCTAGGCTGGGGTTATGCACAGACATTAAAACAAATTCCTCTAGGATGATATGCTGCTTGCATTCCAGGGTTTTGAGCAGCTTATCAATGGTAGTGAAGCTTTTGTTCACTTCATCTGTTAGACTATTTAAAGCTTGCACAGTACTGCAAATGCATTACATTTTGCTCTGATGAAGTTCGATTGTTATCAATAAAGCAAACGAAAGTGCTCAGCAAATAACAGTTCTGGCTCAGCGTCTATTCATTTTATTTCTGTTTTTGTTTTTAACAGTTAGGAAGTTTTCAGTAGTATAAGTTTATTTCTTCCTAGTCTTATTCGGTTTTGTTTTTCCTAATTATCTTCCTCCAAACGCACCAATGGATAGCACACTAAGTATGGAACCAGGCTCTAGTAGCCAGTCTTTATTCGACCGCTCGCAGGCACCCAGCCAGAACTATGAGACACTGCTCCAGGAGTGTCATGCCACCCTAAGCAGGGCGCAACACATCCTCAACAGATGCAGTGTTGCAACCTGAAAACAGAGGCTTTCCCTTAAGCCTCTCACCAGTATCCAACTCCAGCCTCTCACCTCCAGCCACGCCACCCAACCTCAGCAACCAACCAAGTGAACAGAGGCCTTTTGCAACCACTCCGAGAGGTAACCAGCTAGAAACCCTACCACCTAATCCAGCCACGGAGTCCATTTTACACTTCGTAGAAGGTCTCAGAGAAAGGAACCCATTCCTTGACACAAATGGATTAAGGGACGCACCACAGGCAACGATCAGGACTGACTCACAGCAGATCAACACTACCTGCAGAAACCTCATCTACAACCTGGAAAGGAAACTGATCACCTATAAAAACATTGAGTACGACATCTACTTTCTAAGATCTTGCGTTCACCACAAGATCGTGCCACAAGGACTCAGATTTTACAGATTCCCAAATAGGATCATGAAAGACAAAGACATTTTCACTGACCTGGTCAAGCTATACAATGAAGCAGGCCTTTCCTCACTCAACCTGCTCATCACTTACAACCAGGAATGGCTGGAATTAATGAAGGAGGACATCCTCAAACTGCAGGAACAAATCCTAACGCAGCCTGACTTTGGAAACTACAAGCACCTTTTCGATAATATTACTCCCAAACTCACCAGGCATGTAGCCACCCTCATCTTCAGGAAACAGAAAAAGCTCAACCGTGATCTACAACAATACCAGGACAACCACGCATACAGACTCCCTGATGAAAGACATCATGGAACAACCAACGGCTACACGAGGCAACCCCCAATGACCACCACCGCATCCACAGATCACCTCCACCTCCTCCTCAGGTTACAGCTGCTCCCATACAACACTGCAGAGCTTATCACCAACCCCCCTCCTCCCATACCTGATCCCATGGCAGGAAGCCCAGCCAGCATGGCTAACGAGCTCAACAGAGAGCAACCCCAGCAGCCTTTTTTATGGCAACAAGGACCAGGCAATCCAGCCCTCAGCACGGGGGCAACTTATCGGAACAATGGGAGAGGGAGGGGAGGACCAATAACCACGGATAGAGGGAGAGGGTTGAGCTGCTGGACACACGTCGGCAGACCCATGAACACCAGGAGCTCCACGAGGAGGTACTAGGGGAGCGGGAGTTACATCTCACCAGCACCATTTTCAATTTAACTTACAGAAATCTCTCAGAGGCCCACGTGAATTTATTAAACAAGGGCTTCTCCTTTTTATCATCACAAAGAGCACAGATCACCGACGTTCTGCTGGATCTCAGGCTTTATCTCAGAAAACTGCATCTGAAAGTGCTTCTGAGTAACACGGAGGACACAGACTCAGAATCCTACGACGACCCTGATAAACTCGCAGCCCCCAGAAAAAAGAGTGTATTCACCCCAGCCCTCAACAACATGCTTTCAGCCTTCCAAAAAGTGTGTGAGCAAGATCTCAGAGGGCTTCTTAACGAGCCCCACTCCCACAAATGGTACAACCTCTCACCAGCGGAACTGGACGCCATGCGGGACTTAAGCCAGGATCACGATCTGTGTATCATGAAAGCAGATAAGGGAATGGGCCTTGTACTTATGGAGCAGGAAACCTATGTACAAAAACTTAACAATTTGCTGCTTAACCAGGACTTTTACAAGGCTGTGACCTTGAATGAAGTGAACAAAAGCTTCACTACCATTGATAAGCTGCTCAAAACCCTGGAATGCAAGCAGCATATCACCCTAGAGGAATTTGTTTTTCTGTCTGTGCATAACCCCAGCCCAGGAAGAGCATTCAGCATCCCCAAAGTACACAAGGACCCCCCCACCGATTCCCCATTCATGCTCATCGTCTCTAACTATAAAACCAAGACAGAGACAATTTCGGAATACCTGGACTTCATTTTCAACCCGCTAGTTCAGGCAATGGATTTTTACATCAAGGACTCCTGGGATTTTTTAAACATTTTGCATGAGAGTAATATTGATTCCTCAAAATGCATGTTAGTAACGCTAGACATAGTAGCATTGTACTCCAACATCCCCCACAGGGAAGGTTTGGAAGCGTTAGAACTGTTTCTCAACAAGCATGCTAAATTCAAAGTTTTTAAAACTGAAATGCTTATAGCTTTAACCACAGTGGTTCTGAAAAACAACTTTTTCTGCTTCAATGGAGCCATCTACCTACAGACCAAGGGGGTGGCGATGGGGTCCAAAATGGCCCCCTCTTTTGCCAACCTAGTCCTCAGCACATGGGAGAAGGAGACTTTGACCCACATACAAAGCTTCCACAAAGCCCACTTATATTGTCATTTTATTGACGATATTTTTTTCGTGTGGGAGGGTGACAACACCGAGCTGGACACCTTCCTTACGGCACTCACAAACAGCATCCCATACCTAAACTTTGTAGTCTCAGGACGAGGGACCCACATCTCCTTCCTTGATACTCACTTAACCATTGACCCCAGCACTGGCAGCCTTATCTCCAATGAGTACCGGAAGAACACTTACAGGAACAACTTCCTGGATTTCAAAAGTCAGCACCCCTTCTTTATGAAGAAGAATGTGCTCAAAGGGCAGTACATCCGCCTCTCCAGGATCATCTCTGACGATGATACCTTCTTCATGGAAAGCCAATTCCTTTCAAAAATGTTCATCCGCCGACATTACCCCAAACAGCTAGTAGAGGATGTCTTTCAAGAAGTGGCCTCTCACAGATCAGACAGACACCCAACCATCCGTATTCATGGCTTCACCCCCGGGCGACCACCAGAACTACTGAACCCAAGAACAGAAACTGTAGTTTCCCCATCCCCATCAGCCGAGATATGCAACCCATTAGGGATATCATTGGCAAAAACTGGAACATAATAAGAGCAGACCACAACACCCACCAGATAGTTGGTAATGAGCCTGTCTTCTTATACAAGAAGACCAGAACACTCAAACAAACCTTTGAAAGGAAAGAGACCCCCATACTCAGGAATGACACAGACCCCCATGAGCCTGCTAACCCACAAAACTCCAAAGGTATGGGCCCTTGCAAGCATTGTGTAGTCTGCCCTTTCACACACTCAGGCACGTCCTACACTTTTCAACACTGCAACATCACGGTGCAGTTCAAAGCCCAACACGACTGCCACTCAACTTTTCTAGTCTACGCAGCCTACTGCGACCAATGTTTTTCCTTCTACATTGGAAAAACAATTAGAAAGCTGTCAGACAGGGTGAAGGAACACCTTGCAGCCATCAGGCATAATGACAGTTACAATGCATTAAGGAGACATGCCACGAGCTGCAACGGCTTCGCCCGTTTTAAATTTCCAGTGTTAGAACAGGTCCAGCAGTTTTTTGAAGATTGCAACACACTACTGGAGCTGAAGGAATTAAGATGGCAACTCCTCCTTGAAGCAGATACCCCACCAGGGCTCAACGAGAATCTCAACATTAAATGTGCTTTAAAGTGGTACAACTAAAAAGTTACAGCATGCCCCCTAGTGGCAGGATGTTAGCAGATAAAACCTTTTGTTTTATAGCAGTGTCTCTCATTAGTCCAAATATTACTGCATTGGTGTAGTCTCTCTACCAATCATAGTGAAGTATTTTTTTATACCTGTTAGACTATTTAAAGCTCGCACAGTACTGCAAATGCATTACATTTTTCTCTGATGAAGTTCGATTGTTATCAATAAAGCGAACAAAAGCGCTCAGCAGATAACAGTTCTGGCTCAGCGTCTATTCATTATATTTCTGTTTTTGTTTTTAACAGTTCGGAAGTTTTCAGTAGTATAAGTTTATTTCTTCCTAGTCTTATTCGGTTTTGTTTTTCCATATATATATATATATATATATATATATATATATATATATATATATATATATATACCTGTGTGTGTGTTTTTATATGTGTGTGTGTGTGTGTGTGTATATATATATATATATATATATATATATATATATATATATATACTTCACTCCCAATCATGAGCAGACAGGTGATCCGCTGTGGTGATCCCTAACCAGGAAAAAGCCGAAAGAAGAAGATGGTGCAAGTTGAATGTAGGAGAGGTGAAAGAGGATCTAGTCTGCTAAGGGTATGCAGAGATTCACAGTGATGGGTAAAGGAAGTTGAATTGAGCTTTTATTTTCTTTTTTTTTTTTTTTTTTGTAAATTGGTTATAATTGGGACAAGGAGGTAGGTAGGCTAGAGTAAGTTTTGTTGCTTTGATCAGATTTTCTGTATACCATGCCTAGCTTTTGATGGGTTTTCTTGATATTGCTTTGGAAGTGAAGGTCAAGTTTAAGATCTATTATAACGCTTAATAGTTTGATATATTTCAATGCCATTTGCTGAAAAGATTTTGAAAGATGCCTGGTTAGGTATGTGAGTTTTTGGGATAAATAAGAGTTAGCCTTTTGTAAGCCAGGCTTCAATGGATTTGACAGCTTGAGGTTTTTTGTTTTTAATAGGAGAGTTAAGGTATTTTAAGAGCGGAAGATGATAGTAATCTGCTTATTATTTGCTGTAGCATAAAATAGATTCATGCATCCTGAATCTATTTTTGTTTGTATACCTTGAGCACTAATCCAGGCCATCTTTTTTTGGAGAAGGTTCCCCTGCACCCTAGTGGCAGGAGTGTGCAGTTAGAACTTGTCTAATTGAAGACTGCTAGAACAAGGCTCAGTTTTGAGCTTTTTTACTGGTTAATTGGGTAATTTGTTTAAATCAGTTTGCTTGTTTTTTATTGTTAAATTAAAAAATGTGCACTTTATTCACCTGCTTCTACTGTATTTGTGTTTCTTCCTACTTTATTACATTATTTTGCTTTTGCTGCTTGTTCCTAAAAGTAAATGCAATCATTACTGCTTGTTAGTAGCTTGATTAAATTGTAACTGTTATTCTAAGCCTTTGGTTGAAGCACTTGGGCTTCAGACCAGTTGTTTTACATTAAGAAGATTTGTGGTCTGCACTGTTGTGGCAGGACAAGTAGCTTACATCCTTTTAAGTTGGGAGTTGCTGATTGAAGGCTTAGTGTCTGCTATTCCAAAAGTGTATTAGTTCTGGTTTAAGCACTTGGGCTTCGGGCCAGTTATTTTACATTAAGAAGGTGTGGTCTGCACTCTTGTGGGAGGAGAGGGTAGATTCTGCCCTTCTGAACTGGGAGTTTCTAGTTAAAGGCTTATTTGTGCATGCTTATTTGAACTGTTTCTTTCTGAAATTGGTACGCCTTGTTTGCTGTAGCATAGACTAAATTCAGACCCGCTGAATCTAGCTTTGTTTGTATAACTTGAGCACTAATCCAGACCATCTTTTTTGGAGAAGGTTCCCCTGCACCCTAGTGGCAGGAGTGTGCAGTTAGAACTTGTCTGATCGAAGACTGTTGGAATATGGGGCTCAGTGTTTAGCTTTTTATTGGTTAATTTGTTTAAATCAGTTTGCTCATTTGCTACTGTTATATTAAAAAAATACACTTTATGCATCGCTGTTTAGCTTGGATCAAACTATTCCCGGCGCCATAAAGTCTGTTCTTCAAATTCTTCCTTAGAACTAGCCAATTTTTTTTAGTTTTAGCACTCACATCTGTTTCTTTGAGCTCAACACTTGTTCAGAACTCGTAAGCACGAAATAAACTACAAATTACTACAGCATTCAAGTTTCCTAACTTGTCTAGAGGAAAACAGTTTTTAGTACTTAATAAATAAGCATCTATCCAGGCATGTCTAAGGGTCAGCTCTCAGTGTTTTCTCCTGTCTGCCTGATGAATCTTGGCATCTTGGGGCAATGCAGCAGTTGCCTCATGTACACAGACAACCCTTTCCTCCTACCACACAACACTACAACCTGTGAGAGATGCACTTATATAGCCAACCTGGAAGCAAAGCTCTCTTCACCCAAGACTGGACTAGACAGTCAAGAGAAGAAGGTAAACACTTGCACCACACCACACTCATCACATAGTCCCTCAAAACCTACACTACCAAAACACACACATAGAAACACAAAACACACCTTCATTTGTGGAAGCTCTCAATAAAAATCTGCTCAAGCAACAGGGACCTCCAAAGCAGAAATGCAAGCAACCTTCACCCCCCAACACAGCACAGATGACACATAGCCCACAAACTCAGTGTTCTACTCAACCACAGCCCATAAGACATAACAATGTACCCAACACTCTAGTCATAGGTGACTCTATAGTCAGGCACACTGATGTTCCACTCACCAGGCTAAACAAGGAGAAAGTTACTGTCAGCTGCCTGTCAATTGCCAGGATCTGCCACATAACGCATGCACTCAGGTCACTCCACAACAAGTACAAATATGACTCTGTCATTGTCCATGTTGGTGTGAATGACCTGAGATGTACCTCCCCGGACTACATGAAGAGAGACATGGAGGAGCTCTCTGATCTTGTAGCCCAGGCAGGTATGACCCTAGCTTTGAGTAGCATCCTGCCATCACCCAGAATGATACCACAGTACAAGGACAAAATGATTGACTTCAACAATTGGCTAAGTTTCTGGTGTAATTCTGAGGGGATCCGGTATCTGTCTTCCTGGGATGACATGATTGACAGACCATGATGCTTTGCCAGAGATGGCCTGCACCTGTTGCCCTTGGGATTCTGGATACTGGCTAAGGCTCTTGCCACCCCTATAGTGCCTTTTTTAGGCAAGGTTAAAATGACAAATTCACCACTGTAACAGGTACAAGCAAGCAAAAACTGAGGGTAATGCTACTCAATGCTAGAAGTCTAAATCTCAAAATGCATTTACTCGAGGCACTCCTTAAAATGGAAAACATCAACGTCTGTGCAGTGACAGAGACCTAGTTCAAGGCTCCAGAGAGCACCCCTGCATTACCAAGCTATAATTCATACCACACCTTTCGGCCACCTAACCTGGACTGAAACACTAAAGGCGGAGCCGTGTCCATATTCATTAAGGATATCCACACCTCCAGGCTAGTTGCTCAGCATAATGCATCCGAGATTCTCCAAGTGCAACTAACTCTGGGCAAGGCCGCAATCCAAATTGTAACTTGCTACAGATTCCCACCATGCCCCAGGATTCCCACTCCTCATTTCTTGATACACTGGAAAATATTTGGGTACAACCCAACACCCTAATAATGGGTGATTTCATCTACCCCACCATTAACTGGGAAAACTACTCATGTGCCAACTCTTTTGCTCAATGTTTTCTGGAATTCATAAATTCCAACACCTTGGATCAACTTATCCACACCCCCACCAGAGGCAGCAAATCCTAAACCTGGTCATTACCAACATGGGCGACCAGTGTTCCACACCAGAAGTCAATTCCTCGTTGGTGAGATCCGACCATAAACCAATTACCCTAGACATCCACACCCCGCCCCACCCTCCATTAGGGAAACCACTGTAAACAATTTCTCCAAAGCCAACTTCACACTTCTTAAGACAGAAATGGCAAACTTCACGACACCCATGCAGACGGACAATAGAGGTATGACTGCTGAATCCTACACAAATGCACTTTATAAGCACTTACATGAGTGCATGGATCGTGCTATCCCTAACAGAGCCAAGATGTTATCCTCCAAAAAATGGAAGCCAATCTGGTGGTCCCCTGCCCTAAACAAACTCTACAACAGAAAAAATAAACTGTTGCAAAAAAGAGTAAAATCCCATGATTGGAGGAACTCCATGGTCAGCCTCAGTAAGGAGCTGAGATCCCTCATAAAATCCTCCAAAGCTAGTTACGAAAACAAAATTGCCACTGATTCTAAAGACAACCACAAAGCATTCTATAGCTATGTCAAGAATCTCAATGTCAACTCTCAGATCTGCTCTGAGTTACAGAACAATGGCACTAAATATACAGAACCAACTGATATTGCCAACATCCTGGCAGAAAGGTTTAGTGCTAACTTTACCCGCCCCCCTCACCCCTTAAAGGGCCCATTTCTATACCAGAGGAATGCAAAGTTCCTATAATCACAGCTGCACAGGCAAAAAGCACACTCTCCAAAGCCAAGAACACAGCATCCATGGGACCTGACAACATCCCAGGCTGCATTCTACACAAACTGCAGAATGAACTGCCACCCCACCTAAGCACCATATTCAATCATAGCCTCACCTCAGGCTTTCTGCCCACTGAATGGCACACAGCGATGGTTATCCCACTCCACAAAGGGGGAGCCACCACAGACCCCGGGAACTTCCACCCCATTAGCCTAATGAGCCTGGTCTGCAAGGCCATGGAATGTATCATCATGGAACTTATAAACAAAGACATTGGTAATCTCCAAACTCTAGACCCCACCCAGTTTGGGTTTGTAAAGGGCAGATCATGTCTCCTAAACCTGATAGACTTCTTTGAGGCAGTCACCAGAGCTGTAGATGAGGGTAATGTGGTTCACACAGCCTATCTAGATCTCGCCAAGGCTTTTGACACCATCCCCCACTCCAATCTGACTTCAGACCAGTGACAAGTGGAGTATCACAGGATTCAGTCCTGGCTCCTCTCCTGTTTGGTATATACTTTTCTGAAGTACAGGCTAACACAGAAGGTCTTTGGCTAATGAAGTTCACAGATGACTGTAAACTAGGAGCCATAATCGAAAGTCCTAATGATGTGGACATCCTACAAAAGGGCCTCACTGAGACAGATGCCTGGTGTCAAAGCCATGGCCTCAAGCTCAATGGCAAAAAGTGCATTGTCATCCACTTTGATAAAAACTTTTTACCCATGAGCTACCACATAGGTGGTAGTCTACTTAACACCAAAAGTGTGATAAGAGACCTTGGGATACAGGTGGACAGTAGTATCTCCTTTGATAATCACATCACCACAGTAGTCAGGAAATCCTTCTATGTGGCACACATCACAAAAGGTTGATCATCCAGGAAAAAAGAGGTCATTGTTCCCCTGTACTCATCACTCATTAGACCCATTATAGAGTATGGCGCCCCTTTTGGTATGTACCCCATGAGACATGTACAACAGCTGGAGAGGCTGCAGAAATACCTCACAAAGAGGATTACCGTCCTCAAATAGATGCCCTATGCAGACCGTCTCAAAAAACTCCAGCTTTACTCCATCGCATATCGCCTACTCAGAGGCGCTCTCTGCCTAACATACAAAGCTATGTCAAACCCAGAGCTGTTGGACATGCTTCACTTAAAGAAATCCCAATCCCTCCATGCTACATGCTCTAGGGACCTAAACACAATAAACAGAACATGCTGGAAGGATAGATTCCTGTCCCAGAGACTTCCCATACTCTGGAACAAACTACCTATCTATATCAAACAAAGCTCCTCATTAGCACTCTTCAATAAAAATCTTGATGATTGGATGGGAAATAGGAAATTCACCCCGGGGATCACCTCTGTGGCCCTGCTTGACAGGGGCACAGGAAAATAATTTTCTTGGGTGGCAAAAGCCAGGGTATCTTTTTTGGCTAGGCTTATATAGGCCTTAGGGCCAATAGCCTAGTACCTACCTATGGACCTGTTGAATCAACGTGCCTTTACAAGAAGATGGTTATTGATAAAAAAAAAATATTGAGTAGTAGAGGGCCAAAGATGTGTCTTTTTGGGACTCTTGTGGAAGATAGTGCAGAGATGGATCCTTGCCATTTTACAGCTTGTTGCACGGTAGCTGGCAAACCATTGAATAGATGGAGATAGACCTAGGGTAGAAAGTTGATTGAGAAGTTTACTGTGAGGGACCATGTCAAAGGCTTTTGATAAACATGCAAATCTTAATACATCTAGAAATACTGCACATACAAGCCTTGCCTGTGTCTGTAAGTGATAGTGATGCAGTGGAAGTGTTGTGGTCTGGCCAGAATGTATGTTGTGTATTGGTGATTCTCATTTTGTAAGAGTGGAGAAATTGTATGCATTTTTCAAGGATTTTAGAGAGGGAAGATCGGATAGCTATGGGGTAGAAATTTTGTAATATCAGTGAAATTACCTCCTTTATGTAAAAGGATGTACCATTTTCCATAAGTTAGGGGCACAATTCTGTAACTGATCTATTAAGAATGCTGATTTAGTATGCTATTGCATGGGTATTCCAGGGGACGGTTGTCACTTGAGGAAGGACAAGGTTTTAGTTTGCATAAAAAGCTTTACTATTCAACCGGTTTCTGTAACTCGTAGAAAAGTGGGTGAAGGAGTTTGTGTTATGTTGGGGAGGTTGCAATTAGACCCTAGCACATCTTCACAAAACACCTAATCTGGAGGAAGTTGGCTGCAGGGAAGGGGTTGTGTTAGGTGAGTATGTATTAAAATAGGTAACTGTTTGAAAAGGGGAATGTCTGGCTATAGTGTGTTGGTGTGTGTGTGGGGGGTTGTATCTGGGTTGATGGGGGATATGGAGGACCAGAAATTTTTAGGGTTGTTTTATGCCTATTTTATAGGCTACTATAATATGATTTGTCTCTTGATTTGTTTTCATGACTTGGTTTTGTAGCTGTCTGAATAGTTGCAGATTTCCCATTTTTATTCTTTTTCCAGTTAATCCATGCTCTCTTCCTTTCATAAGAAGTTTGCATTGGTTGATATTGGGGTATAGTTTTTTGTTGTGGGGCTAGGGTGTCTAAGAATATTTTGAAGTGCCTGAAGTATTCAACTGCATCATTTTAATGGGATTCTTTTTAGGATGAACCAGTTAACCACTTTCAGAGCTTCAGAGAAATTGGAGAGATTACATGTAGTTTTTGAGCTTGTGTTCCTTGGCTGCAATATTCCTGTGGGTATAAGCTGGTAGGTGGTCACTTGGTGTATCTGGGAAGGTACCTGAGGAGGCAAGTTAGATGGGTTGGTAACCTGAATCCAGTCCAGGATGGATTGTTGGTCCTTTTGTTTTTGGTGTATTAGTAAGTTGAGTGAATCCAGAGGTTCATGCTGGTGATTGCACCTGCTAGCCAGGGAAGTATGTTTTCAAGTATTGAAATGTTCTGGTGTGTGTGTGTGTGTGTGTGTGTGTGTGTGTGTGTGTGTGTGTGTGTGTGTGTGTGTATAATGTCGGCAGTGCAAATTTTCTGGGCTTAATTAAGTTTTAGGAATGAGATCAGGATGTCTGCTTTTCCAAACTTTGGGCTTGTGCCTGTATATCGAGTTTGTAAGCATATTTGGGAATGTTATAGCTGTTGTATTGAGCCTAATATTACTATCAGGGAGTAGTATTTCAGCATCTTATTTTGGATTTTAGCCAGATCTGTGTTTTGGCTGGGATGTACTGGTTGTGCTTAGTTATCCAGGCACAAAAATATGATTTTTCATATGCTTCTAAGGGAGTGACTAAAAACGTTTGGGGTGTATTCTTTGGATTGGGGCTTGTTTGGGACCTGGGTTGGGATGGATGTCACTACATTAATGGATAGTGGAGAAAGATGGCTTTGTTATAGCATTTTCAGTACACATTTCCTTGACATTGATACTGGTATTTTTAGGTTACAGCAGTTGAGTGGAGTTGTGAGGAAATAACCTTGAAAAGACTTTTGAGTAGCTAGTGGGAAGGTGGTTGACAGAGGATGAAGTAGTGGTTGAGGAGTTTACCCTCCTCCTCTCATTACCAACATCCCCATCAGCAATAAAGTGATACAGGAGGGAACAGCATGATCAGTGTTGTACAAATCTTGCATGGTGAGGTGAGTACAGTTGGGCGTTGGATCATAGGAGGTTACTAGACTAATGGCCTTGGTACTCTTAAAATCCTAGCCAAGAGTTTATCCCCAAAGAAACCTCAGTCAGCACCTGTTGCTCCTGTCAGTGAGGGAGGCAAGTTGAACCCCTAGGATAAATGCAGGGTTTCCCATCCACTCATCAAGGTTGCGCTTGAAGAGGGTCAGCAACTTTCTGTGATGTGTATGGGAAGTTTCTTCCAGAGACTAGACAGCCTCTAGATGAACCTCTCTCTCCAGCAGGTTTTGTTGATGTTGCATGCTAGATTTAGGCCTTTCAGGTAATGCGCATGGTGTTAGACTTGCGAATATGGATCATCTATAGTAGGGCAAAGTCTGAGATTGCCTTGTAGGTGAGACACAGATCACCTCTGAGCAATCTGTACGATACAGACTAGAGTGGTAGGGATTTGAGCCTGTCCATATAGGACAGGTGTTGGAAGCCATGCATTCTCTTTGAGGTATTTCTGTGGCCTTTCCAGCTGGTGCAGGTGTTTGGAGAGGTACATACCAAACTGAGAACTGTACTCAATTATTTGTCTAATAAGGGAGGAGTACAGAAAGAAAACCTCCTTTTTTCTGGATGCATTCCCTTTACTTGTGAGATAAACCAAGTAAAAAGCTTTTCTGACTACTGCCACTACATGATGGTTAAATGTGAGATTGTATACCTGTGTACCCAGGTCTCTCACCATAGGTTGTATGCGTAGGGGGTTGCCGTTGATGTGGTAATCAGCAGGGGATTTGTTTTTGCCGAATGATATGACACATTTTTTGCATTTAACTTAAGGCCATGACTTTGGCATCAGTCATTTGTTGCTGTGAGACCCGCTTGTAGTATGTTAGCATTATCTGGGGAGTCATTGACAGCTCCCAACTTTGTCGTCCTCAAACTTGGTCAGCCATGGGCCTTTTGTCTTTGACTGGACCTCTGAGAAGTAGATGCCAAACAGTAGGGGTCTCTGGACAGATCCCTGGGGAACACCACTAGTGACAGGTCTGTTGTCAGAGGTGGAGGCACCTATTTTGACCTTGTGGGTCTTATTGGTGAGCCAGTTGGCCACCCACCTGACGAGATGGGAATTTACCCCAAGCTGTTAGCTTTTTGATGATGCCCTTGTGGGAGATTGTGTCAAAGGCTTTGGTCAAGTCTAAGGTAAGCTGTATGTACTGACTTCCCCTCATCCAGGGCCTTGATGACAGTCTCAAAAAAAGTCAACCAGGTTCAGCAGGCAAGATCTGCCCTTGACTCATCTGAACTGGATGGGGTCAAGTGCTTGGGCATTATGTCCTTGTTTATGAGGTTCATGCTATGCTCCATGGCTTTACAGATCAGACCTGTCAAGCTAATGGGGTGATGGTTTCCAGAGTCAGTAGTGGCACCACCTTTATGCAAGGGGATGACAATGGCAGTTCTCCAGTCTGCTGGAATGAAGCCTGTACTTGGGCTTTGGTTGAATAGGGTGCTCAATGGCAAAGCTAGTTCTTGCTGGAGATGGTGCAGAATACAGCCTGGGATACTGTCAGGTCCCATTGAAGCTATGTTCCTTGCCTTTGATAGGGCCTTTAACACTTGATCTACGGATATGTGAGGTGTGGGACAAGAATCATGGTGTTGAATGGGTCTTTGGGGGGGGTGGGGGATGAAGTTTGCACTGAACATATCTGCTAGCAGGTTGTCCAAGTCAACAGGATCAGTATAAGTGGTAACATTAAGAACTAATTCAGAAGAAGCCTGGGCTTTGTCATGGAGGTTCCTGATGTAACTGAAGGCTTTGTGGTTTCCCTTTGTTTCGGATGCTAGTTTCCATTCATAATTGGCTTATTGAGGTTTTCACTAGTGATCTAATTTACTTGTTGAGGTTAAGGATGAAGTTTTTCCAGCTGGCAGTTTGTGCCTTTTTGCCCTTTGACAACAGTCTCCTCCTTTTGTTGTAAAGCCTGTTGATAGAATATGTCCACCAAATAGGTTTGTGTTTCCTTGAGGAGCAGGTTTTAGTTCTGTTGGGTATGGCAGAGTCCATGCAGTTGTACAGATGTTTGTATACTACATTGACATACTGTTCAGCATAGATGTCTGCATCCTCTGAGAAGGGGTGGCAGTGTAAAGCTGCTATTATCCTCCCTTAGGAGGTTGTAGTTAGCTTTTGAGAATTTGTTTTTAGCTTGGTTATGGCTTAGGGGGAATTTAAACTTTAAATGAGACAGACTGATGGTCTGATCTCACCAGGGAAGAACTTAATATGGGGGCGGTGCCCACGTTGGTGCGAACCAATCCAGAATTTCATCTCCCCTTGTGGGGGATGAGACGAGCTGGTCTAGTGCATTAGAACTGATGAAGTCAAAGCCATTAAATCCATTGAATGAGTGCATTAGTGCAGGAATAGTTCACCCTGTCTATGGTGGGGTAGTTGAAGTTGCCAAGGATCAGGGTGTTAGTACCTTGATGGATTCAAGTAGGTCCATGTAGGAAGAGTGAGTACCCTGAGTCATGGAAGGGTGTCTATAAGTGGCTATAACTTTGATGGGTGTCTTGCCAATTGTCAGTTGCATCTGCAGTAGTTCTAGTGTGTCATGCTGGCAAACCAGTCGGGAGGTGTGCTTGACTTCAATGAATGTAGACTCCACCACCCTTAGTCTTCCTAGTCTCATTTTGGAGTCAGAATGTTTGGAATGAGGTGTAGCCTGGTAAGGCAGGGGTGCTCTTCACAGCCTTTAACCAAGTTTTTGTGACTGCGCAGATGTCCTCTTCCAGTGCAAGGAGAGTCTCCAGTGAGTGCATTTTCAGGTTAAGACTCCTAGCATTAGGCAGCATGACCTTCAATTTGCTTTTTGACAGATCTTGTGTTGGAAGATTTGTCTTTGGGACATTGCCTAAAAAAGGCACACTGAAGGAAGCAAGAGCCTTATCTGGAATCCCAGGGGTGACAGGTAAAGGCCATCTCTGGCAAAGCATCGAGTCCTGTCAACCATGTCATCCTAGGCAAATGGATACTGGATCCTCTTGGAATGACATAAGAAACTAAGCCAATTGTTGAAATCAGTTTTTTGTTGGTCTTGTGATATCATTCTTGGTGAAGGTATGATGCTGCTTAGGGCTAGGGTCATACCTGCCTGAGAGCTCAATCATGTCTCTCCATATAGTCCAGGGAGGTATGTCTCATGTCATTCACACTAACATGGACAATGACAGTCATGCTTGTATGTATTGTGGAGAGACTTGTGTGTGCATGATGGGCAGATTTTGGCACCTGACAGACAACTGACCATGATCTTCTTGAGCCTGGTGAGGGAGACATTGGTGTGTCTCACAACTGAGTTGCCAATAACTAATATGTTTGGTTTATTGTTATGCCTTATGGGCTGTGTTTGAGAGACACTGGTGTGTTGTCTGCTGTCTTGTGATGTGTTTGTGTGTGGAATGTTTGCATTTCGAATATCTCTGCTGTTTAGGTAGGTTTTTTTGAGGACCTCTGCATAAATGGGTGTGTGTGCTTGGGTATGTGATGTAGTGGTGTGGTGTTTGTGCTGGCAATCTCCTCTTTGTCAGGAGTACTGACTGGCATGAGAGAGCATGAATTCCAGGTGACTGATGTAGATGCATTTCTTGCAAGTAGAAGAATTACGTGCTAGAAGAGGGTTGTCAGTGAATGAGGCAGCTATTAAACTGTCTCAGAATGCCCATGTTGACCAGGCTGGCAGAATAAATTGATGGGAAGTGTCCAGATAGTGTTCTGAAACTTGGATGGACTTGGAGAGAGGGTTTTGATAAGGCTACTAGCAAGCAGTAATCAGTGCAGCAGAATAAAAGCACTTGAACACGTAAGAGCAAGCAGCAAAGCAAAATAAGGTAATAAAGTAGGAAGAACACAGTTACAGTAAAAGCAGCTGGATAAAGTGTATTTTTTAAGTAGAGAAGGAGGGAAAGGAAGATGATTCAACATTAAGGGAGATGGCCTTCCCAAATCCTCAATGTACACAGAATGAGATGGGACTGGGGGGAGTGTCCAAAATAAAAGAAGCAAGGGGGTAGCCCTTCCCAAATTATCTCACTGTACTCAGAGTGAGCAAATGAGATGAGATTGGGAGGAGTATCCAGAATCAAATTTACAGCAGGGGTGGCAATTCCAAAGCCACCAAGTTTAAGAATACAATAAGCGTGGGGAAAAACAAAATGCAGACTGAGACCAGCAATATCAATAAAATAACAAAACTGTACTACATTTATTTAACTGTCACTGAAACAGATCAAGATGGCTGTAGAATCAATCACAGCCAGACTACAAGGAGCAGCTCTGATACTGACAGTCTCACATAAATGATGGGAGGATGAGTAGAGGAGGCAGAGTTAAGAAGTACAAGTTTAGATGTAGTGGGGTGGGTGGGAGGGAATTGGGGGTAGGTGAGCGAAGTGAAGCCAGAGCATAGCAAGAGCTGAATGGAGTGGATTGGCTCACAAAGTAAGTAATCTGTAAAAATGCAGCAAGACAGGAAGTAAGTCTTGAATAACTTTAAAGTAACACAAGGTGTTAGATTAACATGTTCCTAAATTAACTAGAACAGGCAGTATTGCTGTGAGTTTGGCTTGAAAGTAATATAGAAAGGTAGGTGGGGGGCTGAAACATGTTCCCTGGTTATTCTATTGTATTTTAACTTTGTTTTTGACCAATTTAAGTGCAAGGGGCTATAGGTATAGGAAGACTTATCTGTTAGTGTGCAATAAGATTAGATTATTTATAGGAGTTGGGGGTTCCATGAGGTGTGTGCACACTGACCTCTGAGCTAATTAGCTTTAAATGCACTGTGCAGATTAAAACTCCATCTTTATTTTTAGTGGGCTCTAGGCTAGATCGCATTTTGCAAAACAGTTTTAATTAAAAAGCTAATATATAGCAGTTTTGAGTGACATACAGCTAGATGTACAGTTAGACGTCCCTCAGTGAAAAACATATACCAGTAGGCTGAGGTGTGGACAGTACTTTGAAATGATTAAGACTGAACAGCTGTGATAGAGAAAATGGATACCAAGACAGTTGGGCATATTCAGTAAACCCTAAACTGTAGCACACTGTTTTGTATTCAGTAAGCAGCTCTATATGGTGTCTATAGCCATGCAACCCAGGTAAACACTGTGGCATGCTAATTGCAGCCTAAGCATCTGAATTGTATGCTAATCAACCAATCCAAGATGGAGGAGCTATTCAATAAAACAGTGTAGACTCAGTCAAAGTCTATGCTGCTGCTAATAGACCATGGCCAAGAAGAGTTTCCAGACCCCAGTTAACTTATCGCAATCTTCATGAGGTAGAAATTGTAGAGAGTGAATAGATATGCACTACAGGAACTCTGCAGCCTCTGTCACCCTCAACCCAAACCCAGGGCAAACCAAAGGAGTTGGTACCAGTGGAGACCAAGGTATGTGTAGCCCTAAAAATTCTAACTACAGGAACCTTTCAGAAACCAACATGGGACATGCTTGGGGTGTTGCAGGCATATGCATCCAGGATCCTCCATCAGTTCCTGAATGCTAGGCTCCAACATGCCACTGACCCCATATACTTTCCCTGTACTCCTGAGGACAGGGCCGCAAATATGCAGGAGTTCTTCCCTGTTTGTAGCACACTATCCTGAAGTACTGGCTGGCACCTTACCCGCACTTTGGCTATGACCAGAGTCTACAGGCACTGAAGCCACAGTAACCATACTACCCTTGATTGGGTGTTGTGCTCTCCACCTGTCTAATATCTAAGGGCTCACTGGAAAGGTTTGGTATAGGCCTACTGGCTGTGTTCAGTGGAATTAGAGGATGGTTGAATGTCAGTCTCTGCACCCCTGACTGTCTCTCTGTTTGGCCATCATCATCACTGATATTCTGACCTCAGGTAGTAAGAGTCCTGCACTTACACTGTCAGGATTATCTGTGATGAGCAACAAATGCAGGAAAGAAATGTAATGCTTAAACTAATGTATATGTTAACAGTGGTGCCACTGTTGGACAGTACAGCAGTACACACAATTGTTATGACACCCACATCACACATATGGATAAAATTTAAATATTTCTTTGAACTGTTCATCAGTACTGACACAAAAATGTTTGGCTTACCAGGGGGTTTAAACGTTTTGCTCTTAGCGATAGTTTTAACAAGAACTTGGATGACACATTCACTCCAAGTTCATGTGCAATCAACCAGAATGTCCCAACTGTATCCATCTACAACTAGGCCCCACCCCCCAAAAAAAGTGTTAAACAGAACTTAAGTATTGCTGTTAATATTGTACTGTGCAAGAGGTTATTGACCATTAAGATAGCTAAGACTACATGGAAGCTCCTCCTGGATCATAACTTTTCTCCCTAAAATGGCAACACCAAAATCAATGACATGCAGTTGTGCACTTTCTACTTCACTCTGTGGATCCCTGACAGTGAACAGGAACTCTTCATTTGGTTTCAGTGGTGGTTCTGTAGCACCCCCCCCCCACACCAATAGCCCTCTCAAGTGGAAAAGCACCATGTTGCCTAAATGCTTCTGCAATTACTTCATTCTCAGGGTCATGAAGGGGGGTTTGTGGGGATTGGGCCACTTGGGTGCCATAGTTTTAGGTGACAAAACACAAGGATAATGCACATAAGCATCATGGAAATAGTCCTGCTTAGATATAACACACACAAGGTAGTATTTCAATATTGCCCACTGGAGAAACAAAACAGTCAAGATATTCAAATATAAAAAAAAGGAATTATGTGGTAACATATTTATTTATTTTATTTATGTTTTTATTTATTTAACATTTCTTTTACCAAGATAAATCCAACTGGACAACAGGTGCCCATTTTCAATGGAGTTCTGGAGAGAAAAGCTCCAAGGAAGTAACAGTGTAAATACATAAGTTAGATAACAATAAAGCTAGCATACAAGGTACGAAACAGTTAAATGCAAAACAATCCCATAGTACAGTCAGGAGGCTGCATGTATAATAACAGTACAATCTGTGTAAATAAGATACTCAGGAGTAGGTTGTTATTTACAGTATTTACAAGAAGTACATTGCAGGTGACAGTATGATGTACGCATTGGAGGCTTCAGCAGGTAGTCTGCCTACAGGGCAGTGAGGATTCAGGAGGGGTCTTTGCAGTTGCAGAGAGGGTTAGCAATGAAGTGTGATCTAAGGAGACCTTTGAATGTGCTTGTGTGATGTTGTAGTCAGGTTGGAGGGTGCTCCATACTTTTGCAACCTCATGGAAGAATAGGGCTTCTCCAGAGTTATTCTTACATGGATTGACTTCAATCAGGGATTTGTTACTTGATCATAGTTCCCTGTTGGAGTTGTGAAAGTTTAACATGTCAACTAGGGCAGGGGTTCTCCCAGGATGGTATAGAATTTGGTGAGCTATGATGAGTTGGTGGTAGCATAGCAGGTTTGGAAATTCTAACTAGTGTAGTTTAAGTAAGAATTGGCAGTGCTGGGAGTGTAATCTAGTACTGACAGTGAACCTAGCTATTTTGTTATAGCATGTGGAGAGTTTGTTCAGGTCAGTTTTATTAATGTTGGTAAAAATGGGAGAGGCGTAAAGTAATTTTGATAAGAGATGAGTTCTGGCTATTGTAGTTCTAGACTCAGGGGTTAGGAACTGTTTGCAACAATAGAGGCAATCTAGTTTTTATGGACTTTAGAGATAGTTTGGGATATGTGTTTGTTGTATTTAAGTTGTTCATTAATAGTGACACCTAGCAGTTTGGCCTCCGCTACTGGGGTGATGAGGGTGATACTGGCTGACAAGATGGTGAAGGTGGGGGCACAATGTTTAGTTGGGTGGAATAACATTAGCTATGTTTTTTGGGGGGTTAGTATCAGTTGGTAGTTATTTAGCCAGTTCTCTACCTCAGTGAAGGATTCTTGGGCTTTACTTTGTAGTAGATGGATATTGGGTGCTGAACAGGTTAGGGTTGTGTCATCTGCATACTAAAAGACAGCAGAAAACGGATGGTTAGTCTTCCATACACCACAATCATGCTTCCTCCATCCAATATATATATTCCACATAAGATGTATATATAAAATTGTTTAAAAATATATAAATAAATATTTAAAATATACCATATTTTATATAAAATATATGTGTTTATTCCTTTTAAAATTAGCAGCATGTTGTAATTGTATATATAAAAACACTTAAATTATTTTAATGCAGATATGAATACAAATACATTCCAAAATAACTCATAAATGTTCCTAATAAATAAATATATTGCTAAACAAGTATAATTGGTAAATGTTGATTAGAATTTAAATATAAAAACATATATTGAAATCTTAATATAGTATTATAAGAGAGGCAATTCTAAATTCATAATATGTATTGTGTGTCCATAAGAGGGTGCTATGGGGACCTCTGGTGGCAAAAGTAGGAAATTATTTTCCTATAACTTAGCTGCTCTTAATTTCAATAAGGGTAATATAGTAATGTTGTCATTTAACCCTGGATATTTATCAGCATTCAATGCCACTTGCCACCATAATTCCCTATACTCGATTCTGGTCTCCCAAGGTCCCCCCCGGATATCTATTTGTATATGCTCTATAATCAAAAACTGAACTGATGGAAGACTAACACTTTGAGTATTTGAAATTTCTGTTTTAAACACTGATTGAAAGTAATTAAGGATTTAATTAATTTAGGTAAGACTATATATAGGTATAATAATGGATGCATTGGTTTATCTGATGAAGTCAACTTGTAACGAAAACGCAGTGTGTGATTTTACAAAGGCGTTCATGTTTGGAGTGTTTGGCGTTTTGGATTAATAAAAGGCTGTACAAAAGTTTCCTAGTCTCGTGAACTGATCTCTGTGGTGGCGAGTGGATCCATCCGTTTTCTGCTGTCTTTTGGGTTGAGTTTTGAGTTTCTTTTGGCAGTTCCTGCATATTGTTTCATCTGCATACTAGACAATATTGGCTTTAGTGATTGCTAGGTGGAAATTATTTGTAAATATGTTGAAGAGAATGGGGCCAAGGATTGAGCCTTGTGGGATGCCACATGTGATGGGGAGCGGGGGGGATAGGGAGTTGCCCCATTTGACAGATTGTGAGCAGTTGTTTAGGTAACTTTTAAACCATTTTAGGGTGGGGTCATTGAGGTTGAGTTCAGAGATGCAGTTAAGGAGTTTATGGGAAACTGTATCGGATGCCTTGGATAAGTCTAGGAAGGTGGCAAAGACCAGTTTCCCTTGGTTTTTGTGTGAGTTTATGGTATTGGAGAAGTTGATTAAGGCAGTGTTGGTGCTATGGGATGGTCTGAATCCATGTTGGGTTTTGGATAGTAGGTTGTTGGTTAGTAGGTGGGTAAGGAGTTGGTGATGGATACATTTTTCTAGAATTTTTGAGAGAGGTGATAGGATTGCATTTAGACGGTAGTTGGAGAGGTCATTAGAGGGGGCCACCCTTGTGGAGGGGGATGATATATGAGGTTTTCCACAAGGATGGAATGGTGCACATTGAAATAGATCTATTAATGAGTAGGGAGATGGGGTAGGCAATGGCCTTAGATGCAACTTGGAGATACTGGGCTGGGAGACTGTTGGCAGCTAGGGTGGTAGGTTTGAGTTTTGCTAAAAGTTTTTGAATGATTGAAGTTGGTAATGGGTTGAGTGAGAAGGGGGTGGAGCTGGTCTGGCAGTTTATGGATTGTGGTTGGATTGTGGGTGATATATCATTTACTAGTTTCAGTATGGAAAAGGTGAAGTAGTTATTGAAGCCTGAGGCTATGTCAGGGTCAGTACCTTTAATGTCTGGAGGTGGTGTAGTGTTTTTTCTGGGCTGGAGGATGTTGTTCACTGCAGCCCAGAATTTCTGTGAGTTGTTGCTGTTTCCTTTGTAGGGAAATATAGTGGTTTTGTTTGTCCAACTTGACCTGATTTTGCTTTATTTCTAAGTTCAGAAAAGGTTTGCCTAGTTTCGGGGGTTTTGTATTTTTGCCAAGTTATCCAAGCTTTGTCCCTAGCCTTGAATAAGATCTTTGTGGTTTTGTTTAGCCAGGGGGCAGGGTTACTGCATACTCTTATTGTTTTCAGTGGGGCTAGTTGGTTTAGAATCTCTAGGAATTTAGAATTAAAGTATTCTACTGCGCTATCCAGGGGGGGGGGGTTAGGGGTGCCCAGTTGCAGGATTTCAGGGTTTCTGAGAATTGTTCTGAGGAGAAGTAATTTTGGGAGTGGGTTTGTAACAGGGAGGGTGGGTTGGTATATTTCAGTTTGTGCCAAAGGAGAAAAGTTGGGTTATGGTCACTGAGGGAGTCTGGTAGTATCCCGCATGGGTGGGTAGTGTTGGGCTGGTTAGTGAGGATCCAATCCAAGGTGGATTCTCGTTTCGTGATTTTGTCAATTTTTGCGGGTGAATGTATGAGTTGAGAAGTTATTTAGGTTTATGTGGTTAGTGGTTGTTGATGAGTGTATACTGTTCCAGTTGATGTTGACATCGCCTAGGACTACAGTTTCTTGGGAGAGGGAGTGGGAAGCCCAGTGGAGTATAGATTCTAGGGTCTTAAGGTTGTCTCCTGATGGTATATAGATGCTGAGTAGGTTTAGTTGTTTGTGTTGATTTAGGAGTTTGGTGAATAAGGTCTCAGCATTGTTGAAATGTGGGGTTTCTTTTTGAAGGAGCTGGACTTTTAAATTGGATTTGTAAGGAAGGGCAATCCCCCCACCTCTTCTGTAAGCTCTTATCTACTCTTAATATATTAAGCCAGGTGGGGTTATACAGTTATCTGTAATATGGGGTTTAAGCCATGTTTCTGTAATCACCATAATATCTGGGTTATATGCAGGGATTGCTCCATGTAACTGTTCTATTTTGTCAATTACACTATGGATGTTTAGGTTCAATATGAGTATATCAGTGGGTTTGCTGCTTAAATGGGAGGTTGGGGTTGGATGCAGTATGGGGGATATTTGTTGGGCCGGGATTGGGGTGGATGTCACCTCCTAGTAGTAGTTGGGCTGCAATGCTGGCAATGGTTTTAAGGTAGAAAACTGTTAAGTGATGTTTAAGGTTGGGGTGTTTTTTGTATTGTGAGGTGTAATGGAATGGAGAGGTGAGTTGAAAGAGTAAAGGGTAATGGATGACCGATTGTGTGTTTGTAGATATGGAGGGGTTACTTATGGTATGTGGTAAGGCAGGGGATTTTATGCAGTGCATGATGTTGAGTGGGTGGTGATAAGTGTTACTACTGGAGATTAAGTAGAGAGAAATGGATAAAGAAGGCAAGAGTATTGGGATGATATGATTATGGGAGTGTGGGGTTAGTGTCATGGTGTCTGTGAGGTCTATGTATTGCAGGGTTGTGGATGGGTGGAGGAGGAGAAGGGGTAATTGCAGTGTGTGGTTTGTTGAAAAAGAGGGGGTGGTAGGTTAATGGAGTGTGGGTGTGGCCTACTTTTGCTGAGTTGTATTGCAGTGATTGGGTGGTGGGTGTGGCAGGTGAGTCTGGTGATATGGGGTAAGTATAAATCTATGAGTAGTGGGGGTAGGTGGGGAATGGGGGTAGGGTAGGGGAGCAGAGGGAGCCCGAAGGACGAATGGAGCAGGGCCACACTTATCAGTACACAGGTAAGTGACTGCAGAAAACAATCTGTAAGCCTTTTTCAGCAGACTGTGTTTTTGGTGGGGACAGAGATATTATGGGTTTCAAATAATGGAATTGGTAGGTCTGCCAGAGACTAGGTAATTATTGCTAAATTTCCAAGGGTCGGGTAGAACCAAACAAATTTGTAGGAGGTGAGAGTGCTGGAGTGATATGGGGAGCAGATAGGGAGCAAGTAGCTAGGGGTCTATGGAAAGGGTCTTAGGCTGACTTAGTTTGGATAGCTGATAGGGGTGGAGGGGTCTTTAAGCTAGAAAAGAAACACTTTCCCACTGCCAATTCTGCTAACAATATGTGTGGAATTAACCTTTTTGTTTGAAATAGGGAGCTTGGATGGTCCTTGCTCGTAGGCTGCAAACAGACGGTGCTTGTTGGGACTTGGGACCCGATGTGGTGTTTCTGGTTATGCTCTATATTAAGATGGAGAGAAGTCAGAGGTAGTGTTATTGTAAAAGCAAGAGAATTAAGCAGTAAGCTGTAATGCAGATAGCAAGCAGAGGACCGTGCTGTGGGTGGTTTGCAGTACACTTATCAGACCTGAGGGAAGTGAAAAAAAGGCTTTACATTGCATTATATTTAAGCTGCAGTTGGGAATATACAAATGCACAAAGTGTGCCTTTCCGGCCACTAGGTGGTGCTGTTGAACAAGCTATAATGTAGGTTAACAGTGACCAGACCAAGTACATGCCAGCATTCAACTTAAAATATCAAAAGAATAGTAGAACACAGTCCCTGTATGCTGTGGGACAAAGGTCTTGTGCCCTTGATTACAATCACACCCAAGCAAAGTTGGATCCAAAGCAAGGAGAGTAACATAGCAAGTTTTTTTGTGCCAACATAGAAATGAACATGGCTCCAGTACTCCCCAAAACAGGTAAATGGCCCATTGTGCTAATAAACCATCAGTGAACTACTAAGTGCTAACTGTCCCAAAAAAATGTACACATTTACCACAGAACATTCAATGTTATGCAGTTGCCAGTCATGCCTACCTGTGTCCAGCAATCCTCTAGAGGTTTCTATGACCGACCATCCTAGAAGGCTAACACCTCTGTGTCATTGGCCAATACAGAACATTTGCATTTCACCGAAATAACAATAGAGGAGTGTAAAAAGAGAAACAGTTGTAATGTTAGCACTTGTGATGATGGTGAATAAGGCTGTGTATCTGAGAAAGCGAAATGACTCGACAAATGTACCTATGCTGTCAGTAAACTTCTAAGCAGTACTGTTAAGATCTTTCTTGGTGACATTTGAGTATATGTAGTTTCTAACTGAAAAATGCAAGCATACCTTATCAAGATCAGCAGTCTTCTCTACAGATAAATTCCAAAGTAATAACTTCTGTGTTTTCCACATTAACAAGCCACTTCACCTTCAGGTTCCCTAACTACACTGTTCTTTTTTATAGTGTAGATTCAGGCCTGTGAGCATGGTGAAGATGCAGTTGAGGTGTGAACTCTTTAGAATTGCTGAATCCCAAATACATCTGTGTAGCAGATGTAAACATAGGGCAGGCACTTCTTCAGTGTTTGCTAATCAATTGCAAATGTGAATGATTACTGGCAGGGAGAAGGAAATGCAAGTTAGACTCCCTTACCTCCAGTAGGAGTGTCAGACAGGTTAGATTTAAAGTGTATAAGTAATCTACAAATCCAACAAAAATATTGGTTAGTCACTTAACAAATACTCAATAGCTCATGCCTGGAACTCACTTCCCCATAATTTAAGGGGCATCTCCCAAAGGCACCTGTTTTAACACAAACAATACCTACAAAACTATCTGGTCCTGCCCATGTATGTTGAACCCCCATATGTTAAACATGGCTAGATAGAGGTGTAATAGATTTATAATTGGCAATCACCTCTTCTTCCTACTTTCCTCTGTCTTACCTCATCTAGCTTGTATCCTTGATCTCTACTCTCTTGTTAGCCCACCTTTCTCTTGTCAAATTACCATTATTACACCTCAGTCCATAGTCCCATCCTCTGCTTATATGAATGTAATGACATTATTTGTTTTCATTTTATCTTCTGTATTTAGGGGCCGTGGTTAGCGTTGCTGCCTCACAGCAAGAGGTTCTCCAGTTCAATTCTCAGCTGGAGCCACCTTCTCTGTGGAGTCTGCATGTCCTCCCCACAGTCAAATGATGTATAAAGACATGCAGGTAGTTGTGTGCGTGCGTGAATGGGTGTGCCTTGTTTGAAGGTTGGGCGTCAGGCTGGCAACTCGGCACCATAAAAATCCACTGCCAATTATTAGCGGACCGGAGTTCCGCTGTGGCAACTCCTAACTGGGAAAAGCTGAAGGACTACTACTACATTTTATCTTGTGTTCTTTGTGTAACAGCTGATCTGCTGTTAAATGGTTACTTACCTTAAAAAATGTTGTATTTATTATCTGATGTATTTGACATATGTATATTTATCTTTAAAGTTTTTTGCATTTTTACCTGGAGCTTTTCTCCTCAGATTTCCACTGAAAATGGGCCCCTGGCTCAGTTGGACTAACCCAATTAACAAATGTCAAATAAATTGTATCAAGGTTTTAAAAGTAATCTGCACATATTTCACAGTTTTAGTACCACCCAACCTCCTCTTCATTTATTGACAACTGTGTATTATTGCCATTTAATATCCTCACACATTTTAAGAACAATGATGCAGAATGCCTTACAGACTGCATGTCTCAGATTACTGGTCAGATAAGACAAGAATAAGCAACAAACATAAGATAAGACAGAGCTGCATTTATGCAAGCAATAGTCAGAAATGGTTGGCTGAGCAGTCAGTGCACTATACCTAAAATTAATGCATGTACAGACAACTGTCATATATTTATTTAATCTGTGGAGGATGTTGCAGTTGCTTGTATGCACAGTGATTTTCATTCTGCGCTGCAAAGATGTTCCTGTGGCAGAGAGGGATAAGATATCCTCACTGTGTTTTGAAGGTTTATTGGAGTGAGTTTAAATTCAGACCATTGTAAAAAATATTTCATCTGTACCAACACAAGTTTTTGTAGTGGTGCTTGTTTTGTTGCCTTTTTTCACAGTATTTCCACAATGCGTGGTTGAGCGCAAATAGGGGAAATGAAGAAACACAATAAATGTCAAGTTTAGCTTTGCTTCTTTCTGTGTGATTCTTAGCAGTGTGCAAACCTTGACTAGTGGCCTACACTGGAAGCATACAGAACACCTGCAGACTGGATGTAGACATCGTAATTAATTTCTTATGCAGCATTTAACACACAGACGTTAAAAATAAAATAGCCAACTGTTCACCTATTCCTATGGCAGCAGGTGCAAGTGTAGGCCTGTAATACAGATGGTCCTGGGTTGTAATGCAGGAAGCACAACATATTTTTTTTTTACTGTTGTGACAGTTAATGAACAGGTAAATATCAACTGTTTCACTATTCCTGTGGCAAGAGGTACAAGTGTAGGACTGCCATATTCTTGGTCCTGTGTTCTAATACAGGTTATTCCATACATTTTTATTATACATAATTGTAAATGGTGGAGCTGATATGAATTGGATAAGACATCCGTATTGTGTTTTGAAGGTTCAGATATATGACTGAGGGTTTACTGTCTACTGTTTCTCTAATTATAATTCTGCTATCCACATGTGGATGGCCTTCACAAGACACACACACAAATTAATGTGTCCTGACAATCTGTTACCTGTAGTTATAAGTGATTCATGACTCTCTGAGAAGCACTTCTGTGGCAAAGATGGAAAATCATCGCTGTGGAAGAAAATGTTTTGTCCCTTATGAATAGGTTTGAATCCCACACTGTAACAATTTTGGCAATAGAGCAGCAGACACCCCTCCAATTAATGAAGAGTGCCAGATTAACCTTCCTGTTTCAAAAATTTCTTTCCTGTTTGGCACTGTTGCAGTCAGCTTAACACTGCACAAACCCTGGTATTATTGCTCGACTTTGCACAATACCAGTAAATGCGACAACAGGAATTGGTGGGAAATCATTATTTGCTGTTGCACTGCTTTGGGATTAGACATGTCTGGTGTTAAAGGGGAAGGTGGTCAATTTGGGATGCAGAGGTGGGGTGTTCAGGAGTCCAGTATGTGTACTGGACTCCTGGTGAAGTGCCACAGTCAAAGGCTTCTGCAGTGGGAATATTCTGGCTCCCTTACAAGTCTGAGTCTTGGAATAGTCTGGCCAAGGCTGTATCCAGTGAGACTGGCATCACACACAATGGAGAACAGTGTAGACACCACTTTTAGTGACCTAAAAAGGGGGAAGAGGGATCCACTCAACCAGTGGTTGGATGTGTTCCAAGCTAGTGACATCCCACAGTTGTGCAAGTATGCTAATAAAGAGAGTTTATAATATCGAGAAAGCTAAATATAAGCAATACTGGCGTGCATAATGCTCTTCTGTTTTCTTTCTCAGCTAATTCTGAAATAGATGCAAATAAGCAAGCCCATGCTGAGTGTCTAAAGAGCAAGTGAAACAAGTATGTATGCAGTGCAAGAGAAGTACTATTGTAATTTTAAAATTTAAAGAAAGATGTTATTTTCTATACAGTAGTAGCAAAGTGAGCATGCATATCCTAACTGTAAAAGTAAGTATGCATGCATTAATCTGTAGCACAAACCAGTTGTAGGAGTCAAGTGTAAGACAGTAGCTAGAGGTTGTGGATTCAAATACCAGGAATAACAAGCATAAAATACTGTAATTCTTTAATACAGAAATTAAATTCTACACAAGTGCATAAATGCCCTACTGTTAACTTTAATCTGTATAATTGGACCAAGCATATGTGCAATATCTGCATATTGCAAGGATAACTTTGAGCAATCTGTAATTATAGTATGTAGTCATTGAGAAGTTTACCTACATGTAAAACTTCAGATATAGTATATTTATGACAATATACTTATTTTGTCATACATGATAGTGCTAATTTTGTCTGTTTTCTCTCACTCCAATCCTTATCACTTTTTTTTCTGTCATCAAAACATTTCCTTGTCATCTGTCTCTGACAAATCACAAAGTGCTTTACAGCACAGGGAGGTAGGCAGGCCACTCCAGTGGCTCAGTCTGCCCCCACTCCACTGGCTCGGTCACCAATGACTTGCACATCTGAGACCCAACCTGGCAGTACTGCGTCTGCTGCCACTGCACTACCTGTGCCATCACATAGTACTACTCCAGCAGCTGGTACTGTGGTATCCGGGAGTACTGGCAAAGGTGGGGATTTCATCACCCACCAGGAGGTGCCAAGGTTGGTGCGTAGGGTCGTGCACCACACCATTGGTGTATGCATATGCCAGATGGAGAGGGTGCACTTCTTCATGGTCCATAAGAGGAGGAGATGTCAAGCACTCCAGCAGCTAGTAGAGTAAAGAGTCAGGGGTAGGTGAGGACTATTCTCACTCTGCCCATGTTTGATGGGCATGGGCTTGTATTGTCCCTCCCTCACCCCAATCATGGTGTTCCCCAACAATTTATGTCCATCATCATCCCTGTGCATTGTCTTATTTGCATTTGCTTCTCACCTACCCAGCTTACCTGGCCCAGAAATACCAATGTCCCTTACCTAGCATTCCCCTCTTATTGAAGTGAAAAGGAAAATCCTGTATTGCTTTCCCTTTGTTCCCCCTGCGTTGCCCCTCCCCATTTCATCACTTTATAGGTGTTAAAATGGGGTAGATAATCTGGTCAAAGAATAGAATCACATGCAACACACAGTACCAAAAAAAAAAAAAACAATGGAGCCCTTCACTTTTTTGGCCTGTGTTTGTGTGAAGTTTGGCGTCATGCACCAATGCCAAGTAACTGGAATGGCTCTTCTGAGGTGCGGTTACCTCCGCATCATGCTGTTTAAACATGCTGTGCAATGTCAACACACAGTAATGCTTGGTGAATATAGTATAAAGAATAATTTTGCTGCATTATCACTACTTAATATTATTACATATGCCCGGATTTGAACCCTATATTATCTGGGCTCCAAAAGAAATGTCAATACATTTACACCTGCTGCTACAGAATCAGATAGGCAGCAGGTGTGTTTCCTAGTTTCAAAACTGAGAACTCTCAATTTTAGCAATGAGGCTTGTGTTTGTGCACTGCTTAACTACACGCAAACAGGAAAGTGGTAGAAATGTGTAGCTCGCATGCGCAAACACTTTGCCAACCATTGTGCAAACCCGCTGCTCTGTGGTGTGCTATGCAAAGTGAACAATAACATGCATTACTTTTTTTTTTACTGTCCAGTTAGTGAATGTTCATACTATGAAACTACATGTGGAAACACAATCTGAAGGCACTATCTAAGAAAAAGACACACATTTACAATGCAGCCATCTGTTAACCTCCCCCATGCACTGCAATGTTGGTCTCTCAGTACTAGTTCACAAATATTTCAATAACACATACAAATGTCTTGTATACCATGTGTGTATGTATGTATGTATATATATATATATATATATATATATATATATATATATATATATATATATATTTAGAATGACAATACACATTTGGATTTTCCAATACTTATAGTAATGTGGACACATGTTTGCATATAGTTTGCAAACTGTCTCAAAGTCTGCCTGCACATTGGAAACATAACCACCAAATACTACACACTGCACACTCGGCAGTCTAGTAACATGCAGAGCTTCAATATCTTGACAGTTGGACATGGTTAGCTATCCATTTCATGCTGGTCTCCCAACATCTTCACTTCAACATTCACTGCTGCTATCATCCACTGTAAGTTGTCCTGCAGCCTTGTAAAAGTCAGACTTATGCCATGATGCTTGTGTAAAATAGAGAGTTCTCTAGCCTGTGTACTTGAGGTCTCTGTTCTCACTACAGTCAGCTGGGGGGAGGGTTGTGGACTTGCTTGCCATTGGCACAAGTCATCTCATCCTCTACAATATGGATTACAGTGACGGGGCTTTTAGTCTGCCCAGATATGTCATGGCATGGTTGTAGGTCCTGTATTTTCTTGTTGAGAAACCCCTGATGTCCTTCTATTCTCATGAGGTGCACAAAGTAGCCTTTCCATACCACTGTGGAAACTTGGTGGTCAGAATTCAGATTGCTATCTACCTGTGTTCTGGTCTTGCACCACTGGGTTTGAGCATAGGGGGAGTGCTGTCAATGATGTAATTAATGGGGGAATCCCACTTTGCAGAAGACAAAAATAATGATACATTTTTATGTTTATTTGTAGACTGTGTGACTTTGGCACAGTGGACTCAATGATTGCACCCAGTATGCAATAATCAGGAAACGTGGTACGCCAAAGGTTGTATGCTTTATCCTATTCTGTCAAGAAATAGATTTCAAATATTAAAGGGCCCAGCACAAGTCCTTGGGGTACGCCAGTGTTGACAGCTCTATGGGTAGAGGTTGATTTACCAACTTTCACAGTATGTGTTCTGTCAGCAAGCCAATTAGTTAACAATTTAGTGACATGTGGGTTAATCCCCATTTATGAGTTTCTCAATGATACCCAAGTGGTGGGACTGTATCCAAACCCTGGGCTAGGTCAAGACAGGCAGTATGCAGTGTCATACCATCATCCAGACCTATCATACAATGTCAGTGGGCTGTGTGACAACATCACAGTGCCTCTATAGCATGACACAGAAAATGCACCTACCTGACACTGTTGGATACATCAGCACTCCCTCCAGACAGAATATGTTCATGTAGAGGGATGTACATCAACATGCAGCCATTTGAGTGGGGAGGGACAGCACCTGATGCATGCATGCATGTATAGACACACCCTTACTCTCCCCATCTGTGAGGTAGACCAACATGTAATCATGGACCTTTTCTAAATGGACAGTGGTAATATCATGGCTATGTGCAACAGATGTGAGTTGTTAATGCTACATCCATGTCTTACATTTGTTAGATGTTCTCAGAGGTCATATAATGCATGCATAATGACAACAGTATCATCCTGTGGAACTTGACCAGGCCTAGGCCTTTGACACAATCCACAGCCGAGGTATTCACTTAACACTATCAGATGTGGCCATAAGCATATCACCAAGTGGGTAGACCACTGGATCATTGCATGGCATCTAAATATGTTTAAATGTGTGAAGTGACCTATATCTCAAGTCCAGTGATCAAGTCCATACATTAGGGCTGTCTGCTAGGCCCTTTCCTGTCCATTATTTAAGTCACAGACATCAAGAATGACATGCACATCCTGTGTCCAAACTGCTGTCTGGAGGACAACAGATTGTGGGCAATCATTTAGTTCAACTGTGATATTAGTACAATACAAAGAATATCAACACAGTGTTCCTCCTAACACCTCCAGCAGATGTTAGTGTCAGGATGGTGTGCTTGATTACCCTCATAGATTGCTAACAGTAGTTGTACAAGTGTGTTTGTGCAGAGCCATCTATGATCACTCATAATCACATAAGTCAGAGACATGGGTTTACAGGTGGCATTCTGATATTGTGCATGCTTCTGTTTACTATTGTCCATGAGACTGTAACTGTCCCACTTGTTGGAGACCTCCTAGCTGACATTGGTCATATTCAGGCAAATTAGTTTGTATAGCTTCACATTATGTACCCGACCCTGATGTTATATAACATCCCTAATAGATGGCCTCTCCTTTCATGTCAGGATGCTTATATCTCAAAGACATCTACTCTATTATGTCACCCTGTCTGACAGTTAAATTTTTACTGTGCATTGTACCATGTCGATATGTGATTAGTGTTCCTGCTACAACTGTCTTCCATTTACATGCCCTTATCTGCTGTATATTCTGATGTCTCACCTGTCCTTTTTCCTTGTGTTCATCCCTACAATTTGTGTGTCCCTATTCAATACACACACTTCCCTTGACTGTTTATTTTAAATGTTAGTCTATGTACCATTACAGGTAATTTACACAACTTTTGTACAGAATGCTTGGAATGGGATTCTACTGTACTCTGCATTGTATACACTGTCCTGTTGTTTGGACCTTTACATTGCTATGATAAACCCTGAAAATTATTGTGGCATTCTGCCCAATCCTGCTAACCTAGTTTGCTCATAGGTTAACAGGTCTGCTGTCTGTGTTGCTTTACACCATTTCCCTCTTGTTTACATTTAAATATGGTGTATAGCAAGAATATATAATTAGTGCTGCTGCTCAGCATGCAAACATGTAAACTCTGATTTTATTGAATCCTGCTGAATGTCTTTGAACTCTACTTGAGGCGAGTCACAGCATTTAATTTTATTGTTATGTGACTTGCTTATTCCAGTGGAATTTTACACTGCTTGAGTAAAATATGCTAAAGTGTTAATTTAGCCTCATCTTAAGCAGTGTAAGACCAGTGGGTAGGGGATACCTCCTGTACTGTAGTGTTGAATCTGCTGAATACACTGATGCAGAAGTGAGGAAAAACAAGATATTTAAGTTTAATTTGATTATTGGAAACTGCCTTACATAGGTTTTAATGGATAGTATTTCTCCTTTTGTGCTTTTTTAGTTGGAGTGAAATTCAGCTGTAGAAGTTCTTCCCTTGGTAATGAGATTGTCTTAAACTTTTACAGCAGGAATTGTCCAATAATGTGTTCAGTACACTGGGAGAGATAGATTAAAATAAAGATAGTTTGGGGGTCGAACTGGGCAGACAAAGTACTATTTTTCTATGCTGTGCTGCATTAAGTAGTGTTTGGCCAACATAAGTAGTGCACTATATTTCACAGTTGGCCATTTCTGCTTTATGGCCTTTAAAGTGGAAAATAAGGCAGCTAATGAGAGATGTGTTGGTATGCAAGTTTGGGATTACTGAAATGGAGGATTTTTAGATGGCTAACAGACAGCTCCGAATTCTGGTGTGCCCATAGGGACTAGCAACCCTAGGTTTGCCTTGTCTGGTCTGCTGACTTTTGCCTCTGCTTTCAATGTAGTGGAAAGATGATGTCTTGCTATGTCACTGTTGCAGTATTTACTATAAGGATCTGTCACCCAGGGAAGCCCGACTTCAGCCAGTATACCAAAGCATTATGATCTTGTATGTGCCATATGTCATACATATGATTCCCACACAGGAAGTAGAGCATAAGTGGCATACAGACAAAGTCACCCAGAACTTATTTGCCACTAGTTTTTGAACTCCATTATTGCTAGTTGGTCTGAATGTGCTGTTGCTGTGCCGAATACCTAGTCCTTGGATAAGTGCCCCATTGGGGTTATTTCTTTGGTCTTGTTTTTTATTTTGCTTACCTAGAGTTCACATCATCCAAGAAGGGAAAATGTCCAGAGTGGGAGGCAGATTCCTCATAAGGATCATCACTAACTGTGTCTCTTGTTTGGGTGCTTCCCATGACCATACCTCTTGTAGTATCTGTAAGGCATCAGTGCCTAAGACATTAAGAAGTAATTTGTCTTCCCTGACCATTTATCTTGAAAACCAATGACTTAAACAATAAGCCCAGGGTAACATGGCAGCATCTATTAACCCTGAGGTACTCCTGCTAGGTAAGAAGGCCAAGAAGTCTTGGAAAGATTCTTTAGCTGTCCATCCTCCACCGAATATCACTGCAGAAGTGGTAATAGCTCTATAGGCCATTCTGCATCTACATCAAATTCCTCTCCTGTGACCCTGTTGGAGGCTGGCATGGATC
The DNA here is from genome assembly GCF_019279795.1 of Protopterus annectens. Lineage (NCBI taxonomy): Eukaryota > Metazoa > Chordata > Ceratodontiformes > Protopteridae > Protopterus > Protopterus annectens. The sequence continues at coordinate 1,004,236,867 of NC_056746.1, read as the reverse complement.
TCTTTTTGCATGACCCCTGAGGATTTCAGGTACCTGCAATGGACTTTGAAGAAAACCACGGTTGATTATTTTGGAGGGTCCTAGAGGGATTCCACAGATAGTGGTCAGGGAGGAGGTTCTGGATACTCTTATTGAATCTCCCCAATGGTTGGAACTTCTTGTATTTTTAGGGCTGAAAGACTAAGCATGTTTCATCCATCCTAAGGATCCTGAAAGGGTATGGTAAGAGTTTTCTCAGAGCTGCTTTTCTTCCCTGATGGCACTGAAGTCTCCTCTGGGGTTTTGGTTCCTGCTCCTCCTTGAACCTCTACCCTTTTAAATGGCCTAGGGAACTGGATTCCTCAAATGAGAGATTGAGTCTGATGAGGGGTCCTTGTCCTATTCTTCACAGATGCCTTTTCCTTTGGCTTATGAGGAGGAGCCTGTTACCTCGAGTCTCCTTTTGAGGAATCATCCTTTGGGACACAATTGCTAGGAAGATGGAATACTTTACTCCTAAACCATCTTCAGTTCATTCTGTGTTGGCTGCCTTGTTAGATACTCATTGCTGCTTCCAAGTCTCCTGATTCTCAACCGCCTCCTCGGCTGTCAGATAGTCATCAGGAACCTTATAGAACCTATAAGTTTTTAAGTGTCCTGCTGATCCTGCTGTGGTGTCAGTCTTCAACCTTCCAAACTCTTGCCCAGTTCCAAACCTTTGCCTTCTGATAAGAATAGTAAGGCAATGGGAGAGAATTGGTGAGAAGGTTTATACTGCTTCTACTTTAGTCTTTAGGGCTATTAATTACCAGACCCACATGACCAGATGTACTTTGGCCTCTATTGCTCAGGTTTGTCAGGTTATTTCTGATTTCCTTAATTCTGAAGGCAAATATTCTGCCTATTTTATTTCAGATTTTACTTCTCAAGTGGCTCACTTCAAGGGATACAGCTTTTGGGTCTATCATGAGGCATCATTCTTGGCTTTGTCTCCATTCTTTGCCTCACTTGTCCACTCTTCAACTGACACTCTGGGTGATAGGGTTTTGATCCTTTTCAGGCACTTCTTTTCTGAGGATGTGCTCAGTGTTTTACAGGAGGCAAGGAAACCTTCAATCAGAAAATATTATGTCCAAATGGAAAATATTTTCTATCTGGTGCCATGCTTGGAACCAGAATGCTTTTCAGTGGGGGTCCCTTTGGCCCTTCTATTTGTGTGAGTTGCCAGTCTGGTTTAGCCTATTCTTCTGTGAAGGTGCATTTGTCAGCCATTTCTGCTCGTCTGCCCTTGAATCCTCCTTTGGCTTCTCATTTCGAGGTCACACAATTTCTTAAAGGCGTCTTGCATCTTAGGCCTCTAAGGAAACCTCTTCCTCCTCCTTGGGACCTTAATTTTATTTTAAGTTGACTCAGACTCCTTTTGAACCTGCAGATTCTGCTTCTTTGCAACATTGTACCTGCAAGACTGTAATATTGCTGGATAGCTATTCTGCTTGGAGATTTCTGAGCTCCAGGCCTTTTATAGCCATTCCTCCCTTTTTGGTTTTTCATGGGGACAGGGTGTGCCTTCGTACTAATATGTTTATGCTCAAGATAGTCAATGAGTTGTCCTTGAATCAATCAGCACAACCCCCTTACCTTTTCCCTTCTCATCAGAATGCTAATGAGAGGCTCTTGCATACCTTGGATTTGTACAGACAGTTGAGGAACTTTTTGGAAAAAACTAAGACCATCTGTAAGTCTGACCAGCTTTTTTTGTTTCCTTTCATCCCAGGACATTGGGTTTGCCTGTTTCTAAGCAAATTATCTCCTCCTGGATATATAAGGCCATTTTTGTTGGTATTTTCATGGCAAATCTTTATCTACTTCTGTTAGAGCTCATTCCGCTAGGCTGTTACCTTTCTGGTGCTTTCTTCAAGGGGTTGGACACCAAATCCATCCTTGAAGCTGCTACTTGGTCTATAGTGCATACCTTTGGTAAGTATTATAAGTTTGGTGTGGTTTCTAGCAGTAAGTTTTGCTAGAACCATTTTGTATGGGTTTTTGAGGGCTGTTCACACTTATATTCTGTTTGAACTTTTTTACTGTCCCTGTAGTAAAGAATATTGCAACAGTGATATGGAGGGGCAGGGGCATAGTACAGTTGTGTAAAATCTTAGAATAACAGTAGATGTCCTTCTCTTCACTGTTGCAATATTCTCTCCCTTCCTCCCTCCAACCGTTTTCTTGTTTGTTTTGATTTTTGTTTTGGATTCCCTTCTGGCTGAGTCTCTCCCCTTTTTCTGCTGCATTTTCTCCTTTTGGACATGCATGGACACCTTTGTCCTATTAGACTGTTCTCTACTGGGACAATTCAGTTCTGGGTAACTGTGTCCGTATGTCACTTTTATGTCCTACATCCTGTGCAGGGAGCTTATGTGTGACACACTGCACATACAAGATCATAAAACTTGGATATACTGGCTGAATGCTGCACTGCCCTGGGTGGAAGATCCCTATAGTAAAGACTACTGCAACAGTGAGAGAGGGACATCTAATGTTATGGTAAGATTTTATACAACTGTACTTTCTCTGGTCAGGAGAGCAAATGGTCTAGTGTGACTGGTAGACCCCCCCCTTCCACATCTGTGCCTGTGACCACTTCTCAGCTTGCTCTGGGACAGCTTGCCACTGTTGGTCTCCAAGCTATTCTCCCAGTAAGTCCTCCACTGTCTTACTTTCACCCTCTGGGATGAGAACCTTTTTGGTAAGAGGCGTTGTAAGAGGAAGCACTTTGACTCACCTGAGGAGTCCCTCACTGAGGACACAGACCTTGAAGAAGGAGAGGGGTCCCCCAAATCCCACCCACACAAAGACTCTTCTTTGGGAGCTCCTTTGCTAGTGTGTGGGCTGGACTGCAAAAGATACTTCTCCAGAGGAGTCTGTTTTAGGAGGCCTTTAGTGTGGGCTCATCCACTTCCCTGGTGGACCCCCTGTGTACTTGTTAATCTGGTGTCCCAGAGGGCATGGAAGAGCACAATATGGTGGAACCAATCCACAAAATGCTTGCTGACAAGATACTCCCTCCTCCCCAAAGGCTCAGAAACACTGGAGTAAGGGTCCTGCTGTGGATGCTTTTGTGGTGGTGGCATCAGCCACCAAAAAGGACATTTCAGAACAGTTCCTCTGTCTATTCCCTGAATAGTCTCCAGTGTTGGACTGCTTAGGAAGCATGCTTATGCTTATACCTATGCCAACTTTGCATTAAGGGTGTTAAATTATTTAGCTCATTTGAGCAGATTTCAGTGGGACATTGTGTCAAAAGTCTCAAGAGAAGTGAAGCTGCAGCAGTTTCCAGAAGTTCAGAAGACATTGGAGTCTCCACCCTCCAGTCCATTTGTAATGAATCCATGCATCTTCTTTCCAGTGCAGCTGATGGCACATCCTGAACAGCTGGCATCGGCATTGCTATGAGTCTCCATGCTTGGATCAGATTATGTGACTTTGTGGACTACTTTAAGGTGTCCTTTAACTCTCCATTTGATGGCTTCTCCCTTTTTAGGCTGAAAGTTAGGTACCTTGACCAGGCATGAGCAAGACGGAAGATGCTGCCTGCCATTTGATTGCATTTTGCTCCCCCTCAATGGACCTTTTCTTAGAACAAGAAAAGGGTGGGGGACTTTTTTGTTGTTGTTGTTCTTTTTGAAGGAAATCACAGTAACCTTTGCAAGAGACTCCTCCTGAGTGTTCCCTTGATGGCAGGGAAGGGCATCCTCAATAGACACTGCCCTCTTGGCAGCTGCAGTCTTCACAGTCAAGGCTTCCATGGAGGGTTATCTGGGAGGCCCTTTCAGTGACCCTGAAGGATTGCCCTGTTGTCCTGCTCTGGAGGCAGTTGGAGTCGATTGGGAGGCCAAAAACTTGGGAAGCCACCACCGCATACACATGGTTAAGAGCTGTATTCAGAGGCAGTTCACTTCCATTTTTTTACACATTTCCTGTAATAACTCCCAAACAACTGTCAAACATCCCACCCTGTCCAAGTACAGCAGCAGAAATCAAAATCCAGAAGCTGCTAGCAAGTAGTCATCCAAGAGGTCCCACAAGACTAGCAAGGATCTGGGATCTACCCAAGGTACTTTTTGGTTCAAAGAACAGGGACCTCAGGCTGATTCTGAATTTGAGCAAGTTGAATCAGCTTGTAATGTGGGCAAAGTACTGGTTGGTCACAGAGCAGTCTGTTCTTCCTCCGAAGAAGGACGACTGGATGTGGTGTAATGATCTCAAGTATGTCTACCATCATACAAAGATTGCAAGGTGGTCTAGGAGATTTCTGTGCTTCCAGCTGGGGCTGATCATTACCAGTTTATAGAGTATTGCCATTCAGTATCATCACTGCCCCTGGGAGTTCACTAAGTCTGTGGCAGTGGTAGCAGACTGGTTCAGATTACAGGGGTTCCAGGTCTTTCCCTTCCTGGATGCCACACAAGAGCATCCCTAATTAAGGCCGGTACATCCAGATATGCAGTTCCTTAGGGATCACAGTCAGCTACTAAAATTCTAGTCTCCATCCAGTTCGGCCCTTGGAATTTAAAGTGCCATTTTGACATAGTCTCCCAGATTGCCAAGCTTCCAGAGTCTAGAATATTGAACTTTCAGAGTCTGGCAAGGTTTTTGATCATGTGTAGAAAACTTCCAATGTATCTTATTCTTAGACTCTTGGGTCACATGGCCACTGACATTTGTTTGGATCCCTTGGTCAAGCAGCACATGAAGGCATTACACTGGACTCTGGCAGTCTAATTGTCATACTTGACACATCTGATGGATTTTCCAGTCTCCCTGACCCAGGTTTGTTGAAATCAAATCAGTTAGTGGTTGGAGTCTCCCTTAGCATCCACTGGGAGACTGCTGTTCCCCTTCCCTCAGCCTATGGTCATGACTGGCTCTTATGTTTTGGGGTGGAGGCATTTCAAGCAGAGGACTGTTCAGGGGACCTGGTGTGCAGCTGAAGCCAACCAGCACATCCACGTCTTGGAGATAAGCAGTCCTCCTCACATTACAGGCTTTTCAGGATGTTCTCCAGTCTGACAATGTCAGTAGTCTGGTATATGAACAAACAAGGAGGCCTGGCCTTACCCTCCTTATCAGGAGACCTTGAGGGTCTGTTAGTGGGCTATTTCAACCCCGCAATTTCTGATTGCAGTGCACATCCTGGGGAAACCCAACATCTTAGCAGACAGTTGTGATGAAGGAGAATGTTCCTGCTCAAAGTGGTCCCTGACTCAGAGGGATGCTGCTGCTCAGATTTTTTGAACTGGGCACTTTGTGTTGTGGCCTTTTCACTTCTGTGTCCAACACCAAGTAGAGCAGCTGTTATGCCTTAGTTCCTGTTCAGGGACAGTCACTGGAGGATATACTCCTGTATGCTTGGTCCCTGGGTCTTCTGTATGTATCCTCTGACCCATGTTGATCAAGTTTCTTTAGAAAGCAGCCTTTTGCAGAGTGAGTATCATCATTGCTCCCTTTTGACTTCACCAGATGAGGTTCCCCTTTGGCCTGTACTGAGGTACCCTTCTTGGGTCCTGGATCCCATTCCAGATCTCATTTCTCATGTGGCAGTCTTGATATGCCCAGTCTTAAATGTTCAAGTTAACCTCTTGGTTTTGCCAATTCCCCTTGATGGCCAGGAATCCCAAAAGTCATCTGCTCATAAGGTGTATGCTAGTAAGTGGAAGCACTTTGTCTTGTGGGCTGTGTCTCAGGGCTTGGACCCCTCCCCCCCCCTTTCAGCACCTTTGAGGCTATCCTGGAATTTCTTGTGGATCTGTTTAATTCTGGATCTAATTTACTCTACTACTGAAGTACAATTGGCAGCTATAGCCACTTTTCTCATTGCTGTGGATAATGTGCCATTGGTTGCAGTTAATATCTTGAAGGCCTTTCTAAAAGGAACCTTTTTTATCTTGTCATCCATTCTGCCTTAGGACTTGACTTTTATGCTCTAGGTGCTGGCTGCCCTGCTTTTGAACCGTCTGCTACTGTTTATTTGAAATTGTTGAATATGACATATTCTGCTTCAGCTTGGTTTAAATTAAGAGTAGCGACTGTGTTTAAAGTTGAACTAACATAATTAGCCTGTGCGTATGTCTCTATAAGGAACTTTATAATGAATGTAGACATATTCTGCTACAGTTTGACTTAAATTAAAAGTAGCGACTGTGTTAAAGGTCTTATGAAGATACTAATGAGCTGTATTACTGGGAATACCTAAACGGAACTATCTCGCACAGCGAGGTGTCCTTTTAAACCCAAAGTGATTATTTAGTTGCGACTGGTGTTGTATTTTAGGGTTATAAAAAGGCTGTTATGTGTGTATATTGTACACTTGTATAACCGAGCATATCTAACTCGCACAGCGAGTGTGTCTTTCTAGCTAGCTTGGTATATTTTAATGAACAGTATATAGTATGCAGTTAGGATTAAAAGGTAGACTCCTAGCTCTAGCTCTAGTCTCTGCTACTGATGAATTGTAACAAAATGGTCTACTCTAACACTGTTTAAATCTCAATGCATTGAACAAACTCCACAAGCAAGCTGAATGTTTCTTTCTTATATTTGTTCAGGTACTGCCCTGTAGCCCTGTACCTCCCCTGGCCACCCTCTGAAAATCGCGCTCAAGAAGTTAGCGTTTCCAAAAAGTGCTGAACAGCCCAGAACAAGAACTGTCGACCTAAACCATTAATTTACAAGGTTAATATATTAATATAGCACAAGCTACTAGTGTTTTACGCTGTAAAGTATCCCCTTAACTAGCTTGCGAACTGATTCCATACACAGCAGTGAAAACCACTAAAAACAGTATTCTCTTCCCTATTTATACAGAAAACTGGTGTTAATTCTGTGTAAACCAGAGAAATTGGAGCTAGCCCCAAACAACAAGTACAGTTACTATCTCTTTTTTCACTTTTAAAACCCAGTTGCAAGGTAAAAACATTTACTACAGTATTACCTGAACTTGCTCAGTCTGGAGTGGGATTAACCCCGCTCCGCTCGCCACCCTGCCCCATATCCCACCCGCCCCCAGTGGTCCTAGATTTATACTTTTCTAACCACACCCCTCCATTATCCCTAGCCACACAAATCACTCAGCCCTCCCCCTCTCTCCACGCCCCTCCAGGTTCACTAACCTCACCTCCTTCTCCCCATCCCCCCTCTCCCTTAACCAACAACAAACCACTCACACTAGCCTATCTTGCAGGCAATCACTCTACATTATGAAATCCTTAACACCCCGGTTCACAATACCAGCCCTAAAAACTGTAACACTCACCCTACCAGTGATTATTACACTATACCTACTAACTATATACGAGAACCAGACATACTCAGGTTTTCATTATCCAAAGTGCCAAACAACTACCCCCATAACTCTGATCAATACCAATCACCCCACTCGACACCTAATCAACAAAACAATGTTTACTAATTACCACCACTCATATAGACCAAACATAAGCTACCCCAAATCCAATAACATAGATAAATTATTAAAAAAAACCTATGAAACTTATAGAGTATCTTAGAAAAAACATTAGTAAAGATGGGGACATACACCCAAATCCAGGCCCCCCAGTAAAGGACCCTTTAAACAATACATCCTTAGTTCCGAGACCTCCAGACTCCCTTCTTATATGCCACCTGAATATCAGAAGCCTAAACAATAAAATTCATAACCTACATGCTCTCTTAGCAACCTACCTCCCTGACATTATGTGCCTCACAGAAACCTGGCTCAAACCAGAGACCAAAGACAATGAAATCCTGCCACCTGGCTATAACATATACAGGACTGACCGCCTCAAAAAAAGAGGTGGTGGTACTGCTGTGCTCTTTAAAAGCACACTCAATGTTATACCAAACCCCATTCAACCACCCCAAATGCCCAACGTAGAGTTAACAGCCCTAAAACTACAACTAAACAAAGAAAAAAGTATTAACCTTATAGTGATCTATATCCCCCCTGGGAAAAACTCAGACACTCTTGAAAACACTCTAAGTTGGCTGACCAATAACTTCCCACAAGAAACCATAATCTTGGGAGATGTCAACATCAACTGGAATCTATGTGTGTCAGAGTCTGACCCAACCAATATTAACCTCCATGGTTTTTCACAAATTATAACCACCCCCACCAGAATAGGCAGCAACAAACAAAAAGAAAGCATCCTAGACTGGATACTCACCAACCATAATCCCGAAATGTACAAATCTGGGACCATTCCAAATGAGCTCAGCGATCACCTCATCACTTATATGGTAAAATGTAAAATAGGCAGCTCCAAACTCCCAGTCCTCAGGACTGTTAGGAGCACTAAACATTTTGACCTTACTAGTTTCCAAAACGAGCTGCAGTCCTATAACTGGTCAACCCTTAAACACCTCCCACTAGAAGAGGCAGTAATAAATTTTAACTCCACATTTCTAAATATACTTGATTCACATGCCCCCAAACGCTCAATCAAAATAAAAGCTCAAATAGCACCATGGCTATCAAAAGACTCTATATCCAAAATTAAATCCAGAAATAAAGCATGGAATATATGGCGTGCTACCAAGTCGCCCCTAGACCATTACAACTTCCAACAACTAAGAAATGAAACAAAAAAACATATCTCAACTGACAAAAAGAACTACTATCTCCAACTACAACATAAAAACCAAAACAACCCCCAAAAGTTTTGGGCAGGAATAAATAAACTACTCCATCCGGGTAGGTCCTCCACACCTACACCAGCAGACCTAACTATGAAAAACCCAGAAGAAGTCGCTACATCCTTTAACACCTTTTTTATCGATGTTATCAAATCCTTAGCCAACCAACAATCTGCCCCCCACTCCCCAACCACAGGTCCCACCTTGAACACCACACCAATTTTCAATCTACAACCTGTCCCTACTGCATACATTCGATCCTTACTAAGTAAATTAAAGCCAACCACCCTCGCCGCAGACCTACTTCCAGCTGACTTTCTACAAAAAGCTGCAGATATCATAGCCTATCCCATCTCAATCTTAATTAATCGCACTATAATTGAATCCAAAATCCCCTCCATATGGAAAATCTCCCATGTCATTCCTCTCCATAAAGGTGGCCCATCCACTGACCTTTCAAATTACAGGCCAATAGCCATTCTGTCACCACTGGCAAAAATAATGGAAAAATGTATTCACAAACAACTCATCCAGCACCTAACTCAGAACAATCTGCTAACCAACTCTCAACACGGCTTCAGGCCCAAACACAGTACTACTACTGCTCTCCTCTCATTCACAAACACTATTAATCTTAACCGGAATGACAAAAAAATATCCTCAGCTCTCTTCTTGGACCTATCAAAAGCTTTTGACATGGTGAACCACAAACTCATGCATGAAACCCTTAAAACTCTCTACCTGGATAACAAAACCCTTGACTGGTTTCATGACTATCTTTCTGATAGGCAACAAGCTGTGCTCTGGCATAATAAGCTCTCAGACCTCCTACCTAACACCATAGGAGTCCCCCAAGGTTCCATACTTGGCCCTCTCCTATTTTCCATCTTTATTAATGATCTTAACAAAGTCATTCCAGAGTCCACATGTATTCAATACGCAGATGACTCGACATTAATTTGCTCAGATATATCCCCAATTACTCTACTATCCAAAACTCAAGACTGTTTCACTGCAGTAGAGAAATGGCTATCTGAACGCCAACTTATCCTTAACCCAAAAAAAAACAAAATGCTCCTCTTCCATCCTACCCATAAAACACCAACCTTTCCCTTTTGTATTCAATCCAACAATGGAACCATCATCTCCCCTGACCCCCACACCAAGCTATTAGGAGTTACCATCGACAACAAACTCAGATTTGATGTACACATCAGCCAGACTATAAAGACTGTTCATAAGAAACTGGGGTCCCTCTATAGAATTAAACCCTTTCTGACTCCCATGGCAAAATTTGCTATTGCTCGCACCCACCTCCTATCCACCCTCTTGTATGCCTCCCCTATACTTACAAACCCCAACAAATCGGATCTGTCTAAACTCTCTTGCTGTTATAATCATATTGCCAGATTTGTAACTGGCTTACCCTACAAAACCCATCACTGTACTAATTTTCAGAACCTAGGCTGGATAGAACTACCAAACCTAATCCTACAGCAGCAACTTATAGTTGCTTACAAAATACTCTCTCAACCGGACAACATCCCTGATCTGAGTAGATTAATCACCCCTTACACAAATCTAAACAGACTTAGATCATCACACAGATTACTTGCACAGACGCTCAAATCCTGTAACTCAGGAGGTGACTCTCTGTTTTCCAACACATTGGGTAAAATATGGAATTCTCTTCCACCTAGTCTCACCAATTCCACCTCCCTAAATACATTCAAGAAAGGCCTCTCCCACCACCTCAAATCCCACTGGCTTTGCCAATGCTCTAATCCAGACTAATCCATTTTTTCCCCGTCCATTTCCTCAGGAATGTTATTTTCTACATAAGCATTAAGCCAACTACTCTCTACCGGAAACTAACAACATGAAGGTCTTGCTTCTTTTTATAATTGTTATTGTACATACTAGTGAACTTGTTTCCCATCTGTGTATTAAATGTATAATCAACAACTGTATGTTATCTGTCATATATTATTGTAAGCTATTTTGTCCTATTGGAGCTTTTCTCCCCGGGCCTCCGCTGAAAATGGACATGTGTCCAGTCGGACTATCCCGGTCAACAAATGTAAAACAAAAATAAAAAATAAATAAAATAAAATAAAATTGTTATGGAAGACTCTGTTCTTGGTGGCCATTACCTCTGCCAGACATGTCAGAGTTGCAGACTCCCTGAACTGTCCCTCCTTACCTAGTCTTCCATCGAGGCAGCGACCCTTCAGACTGGACCCTGTGTTTCTGTCTAGGGTGGTATAAAATATTTTGAATCAATCAATTCATTTGCCAGTCTTATTTCCCAAATTTTCTAACAGTGATGAATAGCTTCTGCATTGTCTTGATGTCCATAGGCAATTGAGTTTTATTTAGATAGGACAAGGTCCTTCAGAAAATCTAATCTGTTATTTGTCTTGTCGAAAGTTTTGGTTGGGTGCTGCTATATCCAAGGTTACTTTGTCCAAATTGCTTTCTGATTGTATTTGCTTTGCGTATGGTTTGAAGGGAAAGTCATTGCTTCACAAAGCCAAAGGGAATTCCACCAGAGTTATAGCTACTTCTACAGTCTTTCTTCAGAGCTGCCTTGGATGACATTTGTGCAGTTGCAGCTTGGGTGGGTCATCACACCTTCATGCCCCACTATAAATTGGAAATTCATTCCAGGTCTAGAGCTTAATTTGGTTCCACTGTATGGTGTAATATTCTTCTATGAGACTACCCTAGGGTGTTGCATGGCTGCGGACTATGTCCCACAGGTTGAACCCAGACAGAAAAGATAACATTGGATATGAAAGTTATGTGCTCACCATAATGATAGATCCATGTTGTCTAGATCCATGTTGTCTTTCTGCCTGATTCAAACTTGCCCATGCCTTCTTGGCTATTCTGTTTTCTCAGAGATGACTGACCGGAGAGACTGCTTTCTCTGTCTCTTTGGGTCCTTGGCCTTTTGGCTTTATTCCCCTTGGGGACTAGATCTGAAAGTTTAAATAGAGAAAGGGAGGCAAACTAGATCTGAGATAGCTCTAGTAAAGCAGAGGGTTATGAGTACAGGAGGCAGAGCTAATCGAGCTGAAGTCTTGGAAGTTAGCTGGCATCAGATCAGAGTCTGATAACCCCCAGGTTGAAGCAGGTGGAAACAGATTATGCGGCTCTGTTATGGTGAGTACATAACTTTTGTTTCCTTCCCAAGTTTCCTAAACATCCCATTTAAATTTAACCCCAAGTATCCAATCCTGTCATGAACCCACTATAAGGGGAAATCTACCAAATCATTTGTTGAAAGATAGTTCATTATTTACTGTAGCCTTTGCTTTTGCTTTTTAACATGTCATACTATTGAAATACATTTCAATTTCTCAAATTGTTATCATGTTATGGATTAATAAAAAATGTATTATCTGCAAAATGGCTGTGTTCTCATTAGCGATGCTCCTTTTATATCCAGTTGTGTTTGATTGAATTGACTTGTGTCCCTGAATAATGGTTATAAATATAAAGCAAAGAATAACAGTAAAAGTGAAAAACCTTTTTGTTCCAAATTTAAACACTTTAGACAGGTCACCACCACATTGCATCCCAGCTTGAGCTACTCTGTAGATACTATTGTCCATGTTGGTGGAAGTCCATATGTCTCGCGGGATGTCTTCATAAACTCCCAACTCATTGCCATATGGTTTGTCAGCATCCAAGTCTCTTAATATTACCCAATGCACCCCTTTCAATCTTATTAGGTTCATTAATATTGTCAAATGTTTGTCTAACTTGTATAAATCCACACTGGTACATGTTAATTATTCTTCCCACCCCCTCTTGCTATATCTACAACTACTGCTCTTTTCCAAGTCAAAGGCACATCCTCGCCCAGAAAATATTTTTGCTGTCCTGCTCCTTTTTTTCCACACATTTGGAATTCTATCACTACCAGGGTTTTCCCCTGTATTTTGGTTTCTCATTGCTACTTAAATTTCTGTTTCCTTTACTTTCGGACTATCCCAGTCAACAAATGTAAAATAAAAATAAATTAATAAATAAATAAATAATACCCCTCCTTCTATTTTTGTTTAGCTAGGGAGGTTGTAATTGTCTGAAATGTTACTATTTCTGGTGTCACTCAACCTCTTTATGTGTAGTATACTGTAACAACTCAGCAGCATTATATTCATATTTTTTTCTTGGTCTGAGTAACATTTTTATGTTTTGTCATTATAAACTATTTTTCTTATTTTTGCTTGTGTTGGTTGTACCATACAGGTGAAGAAGAAAAAGAGATGCATTGTCTCCAAGGATGGACATGACAAGGGTGTTTTTTTGCTCAGGCCTCAATACTGCTATTGCCTTGTACAACATCTTCAAGGATTTTAGACCCAAGACTGTAAAGATTAGAGGTAACTCCATGCATATGCATTTGAAACAAAGAAACTTGCAACCTTTATTCTACTACCATTGGTCTGTTGCATCTGACAGGGTCTAATTGGATGACTTGAAGTAGAAGATTTATGAAGAGTCAGTAGACACCTCTTGTTTACTAAGGTGGCACTTGTCAAGCCTCCAGTCCTGGATAGTGTAGGACTTCTGATGAAGCCCTCCAGAGGCAATCATGTTGGCTGAGTTGGCATTTCCTCCCAGACCAAGTTTAAGACAGACTTCACAAATGCAAATTCCTCCATACTATCAGGGGGAAAAATCTCCCCTCATAAAGGAAGAAGACTACCCACTCTTCATGCTTGCAGATGATGATGAATGTCCTTCCAAACACTGCAGTAAAGCACCCACAGTTAGTGCCATGAGTCTGAGCAAGCTGAACAGTCTCCATCCAGTGAACACTCCAGCTGGTCTGCCAGCAACCTTATTCTCCTTTAAAGATAAGCTGTGTCTACTCAAACCAGATCCCTCTCCACCCCCCCCCCCCAAAAAAAAAGTTGAAGGGAAGCTCTGCACTTTTCTGAAGCAATTTTTCAGACCTCATCTAAACAAGTAGGTACTGGACAGGATTGCAAAGGAATTCAGTCTAAAACCCGACTACAAAGGAATAGTGAGCATGGTGGCAGAGCAAGAGCCGCTGATCACCCCCATACTGCATCTCATGTTACAACAGGGAACTGGAAGTTGTACCAAACACAAGAAAAATATTTTTACTCAAGGCTGCTCTTGGGTCCAAGAAAAGACAATTCATGGACACCCATTCTGGCCTTGCCCAAGCTAAACTACTTGTTGATAAGGAATTCAAAGTATTGACCCTCCAGTCACTTCTTCCTCTATCAGGAAAAGCATTTTTTTGTGTCAGTGGACCTAAAGTAACCTGTACCTGCCCATTCCTAGTTAGGAAATTCCTAGCATTCCTTGTAAGAAGTGGTCACCTACCAGTTCACCACCTCATCCTTTGACTTGTTAACTATGCCACAAGTTTTTACAAAATGTATGTCAACAGTGGTAGCCTTTTTTAGGAAAGTCATACACATCTACCAGTATATGGATGAGAGCCTTTTGCAGGCCTCATACAGGGAGGAGATTATGTGGAACCTTTCCTATGCTCAGCAGTACATGCAGCAATTAGGATTCACACTGAATCATCAGAAGTCCAAAATGGAGCTTTTGCAGAGAGCTCCCATCTCAAGAGCTCTTCTGGGATACATGACTGTTGAATATTTTTCTGTCCCAGAACAAGGAGGGAGTTCATACAGTTCTTCCATCAGCTATCTCAAAAACTGACAGCCGGGAAGATGCTCATGATCCTAGAGCACATGGCAGATTCAGTCATGAAGGCGCCCCTCTAAACCTTTGGGATCACCCTCCCCCAGCATTTTGATACTTGAAGTAGGAGCTAAATTGACTTGATATTCAGCCATCCAAGAGAACAGAAGAATGCCTCAGATCCTGACCACACATGTGCCACATCAGACCAGGGGAGCCCATGAAAAAAACTTAGATGTAAGGCAGAAGCATAATTCCACATAAACCTTAAATAAATACTAGCAGATCAAGATATGTTGAGCACTGTAGTCTCTATGGGTTCCAGGAACCTTGAAGATTATTATTGTCAAGACTATTGTAGTATGTCAACCGACAGAGAGAGACACTTTGTTGGTTATGCAGAATGGCCTTGAACTTGGGGAATTGTTCATAAAATACAGTCTGGCACTGAAGGCAGTTTCTATTCTTCAGGGTCATTATATTGAACTTGCCTGAGTAAAAACTGAAAATCGGTACAAATAGCAACTCTGAAGAGGTCTTTATGTCCCTGACTTGGAAATGTGGAATGCCAGAAGTGGATCTTTGTCTTGTGTGAGAACTTTTAAATCAGGGTTTTGTGCCAGAACTCCACATACACAAGATTTGGCATTGGATATGTTCAGCATTTTGTGGAAAGATTGATTCCTGTATATCTTTCCATGTCCACTACCAATTCCAGAAGTGACTCAATGTTCAGATTGAGCTACAGAGTAATTCTAACAGCCCACACAACACTGGTTTTCCCACCTTTGATTGTTGAAATAGGAAGATTAGTGATCCTACCAGATGAAGGGACTTGTTTACCCAATGAGGGCATATTAGTACATCTGAGAAACAAAAACCTCAATTTGGCAGTCTGGAAGATTTAACATTACTATATTTTTGGGCAGCCACTTCAGGGCTTGCACTACATAATGAGGGAGACCAAGAGACCAGGTGCAAGCAAATCCTAACTGGTAGAGTTCTCTCTGTGCTGTGAAAGGAGAGCCCTGGTACCTGCTGAAGCAGAGGTGTAACAGGTTTTGGGATATTTAACAGGGCTATTTCAGACATGCTTCCATTAAGTTCCACCTGCTGGCTACAACAGCTTGATCTTTTTCTACCAGATCTGGTACAGCAGGAATGCTTAGGACGCAGCAAAACCATAAACATTTTTTCTCGTCAATCACCTCTGCCAGCAGGTTGTCAGAATTGCAGGCTCTGATGTACGAGGAACTTCTGTTTTTCCACCTGAACAGTTACTTTGCACAGCAACTCATTTAATTCCAAAAGTGATGGCAGAGTTTACCCTTAGTCTGTCCATCTCCTAATGTTCTCTTGTAGGCCACAAAACAAAGGTGGGGAATGAAATAATGCTTTCCCTAGACAATTGAGATGCTACCTGGAAGGACTGAAGACTATGGAAAACAAATCATATTTTTATGATATTTACAGAGAAAAGGATTGCACATTTTTTGAAGCAAGCCATAACTAAGTGGGTCTATGTATTTTGTCTCCAATTCCAATGAAGACAATTACCAGGAGGGAGAATATCGCACTCTGCCAGTGGCCTACCAAGGTAGCCTTCCTGAAGAGGGTGGTGCCTAGTAGTGATGCCCATGAAGCAGCTACTTTGTTTTGCACTCATACCTTCTCCAAACATTCCATCTAGAGCTAGGGTAGGATGTCTGGCAGTAGGCTTGTTTCCTTCTTCCAGAGGGATACCAACCACTCGAAGGACTGAAATGAAGGGCACTGAGTCATTCCTGAAGTTATGACTGCTGCAGTGACTTGCACAAAGAATATATTACACTTGTATTACCACCCTGCTGTAATTGTAGATATAGGATATTGTCACTGCTGCAGTCCAGTTTACTGCCTTCCATTTAATTGGACATGATGGTCTGGTGAGGGGTACCTGCCCTCCCATTTCTGCTTCATTTCAACTGAAGCCTTTGTTTCCACTTTCTTGAAAACCATGTTTGATAGTATTCTGAGGATCTGAGAGACCTACAATTGACATAAAGCTTCTCAAGTTGAATGCATTAGGTCTGGGATTCCCTTAGGTAGGGGTAGAAAAAAAACATGCTCGCCATACTTCCCCCCTTAAACTGCAAAGTGGGACTATACCTTACCATACCTATAAGTGGTGGAGGACAACATAGCCATACTTCATGCTGCCTGTTTCTTCTGCCATTACTATTTCTATAGTTCAGGATGGGAAGAGTGCTGCATGTCATTGAATAGCTGCTCCTATTGCAGATATTTAAGAACCCCTTCCCATCTTTTGAGGAGGAGGGTCTTTGGTTAACATATGTCATTATCTTGGACTAGAGTACTTGTCCTTTGTAGTACGTTTTCCAGAGTTCCTGTTAGACTTGGCCCATTCATTTCTCCATACATTGGGCATACCCCCCCCCCCCCCATATGGGTAACAGCCATCTGAGAAATCTCATACAAATAGCCATGAGGGTTGCTTGTACTTTCAATGAAACCCTAACAGCTGAGGGAGTTTTCTGTAGTCCTAACCCCCACCACCACCTGGGTGGGAAGACAGGCTTCCTGCATCACTGTGGGGACTTTCCATGCCTTCTCCTATGGTAATGCATTTTGCTGTGCACATGCTAATGAAAGCTACTACCAGGCAGTGGCTTATTGAATGAAAAGGCTACCTCTCAGGATGATCTATGCCACACCCCCTTCTCTGAGGGATTGTGGCTGTGATTCTTCATGCCATGCCCCCTTCCTAGGATGGGCACACCCATTCTCCTTTGCTGGTGCTTTCAAGTGCCTCAGCTGCTAAGTGAATACACTACATATTCCACCTTCCATTTCTTTTCTTGCCACTTGCATAATTCAGGTATTGGTTTTGGTTGCTGCGGATTCCTCATTAAATCCCAAAACTTTGCACCAGCATTGTCTGATGCATGTGCCAGCTCTGCAGCTCAGCTATGCATACAGAAAAGCTAAAGGCCTAAACTAGCTCTTTGACAGAGGAGACTGAGTACCATTATAAGGATGTCTTATGTTATTCTGGCCTCGACAGGGTTAAGAGGAGAGCCAGGAAACTAGAGATTTTCTCTTGTAGAGGTGTCATTTGTGGTCTTGTTTTATATGTTTCCTACTTTTATAGTAAGGAATTGAGTTTGAGCTTTGTCCACCAGTGAGAGGAACACAAGGTTCACATCCTCCCTTTTTATTTATTGATTTATACCTTGTCTCTTGAGAAAACTCAAGGTGGCCTTCAAATGGACTAGAGGACCATATCCATGTTCTTAAAAATGTTTGCATTCTCTTCTAGAGGGTGTCAGAGGGCTTGCTGCTGGCATGAGAAATCCCAAGAAGGGTTTTAAATTGGAGGCATAACTAGGCGATAATGTCAGTAGTAAATGAAGCTGTCCTTCTTAAAGGGAGGGGATGACATGTAACTTGTAAAGTTAAAAGTGAGTATGCCAGATGAGGTACTGATGACAACGATAGATAAGCAGAGAGAGGAGGATAAATTCTAGTGTGTGCAAGCTGAACACTGATTTGGTATCTCTTCCACAAAATGAGATTTTCTATCCTTGGTGTCCCTTATCTTGTCAGCAGAAAGGGCTAAGTTACAGGGAATAATGTTTGGGTGAAGCTTGCATTCAGGCTGTAACACACCTCAAGGAACTTGCAGCTGTAGATACTTTAACATGTGCTGTGATTGTGTCTTGAAATCAAGAAAATTGTAATGGATGTTCCTGGAAAAAAAAAACGCAACTAATGAGAGATCCAGGCATATAGTATCCATACGTAGGGAGTGACCAGTATCCATACATAGGGAGTGACCAGTATCCATACATAGGGAGTGACCAGTAGGAAACATCTGAGCTTTCTGGTTGTTAAATAACTGTATGGGGGACAGAACTGTGAGTAGTTAATGCCAAATATATTAAGTCACTGAAGCATTTGGGTAATGAATCCTTTTGAATTTTAGTTTGAAAGATTTATAGGTAAGATGAGCTGAAGGAATAAGCAGTAGGAGAAGTACAAAATGCTGAATTTGAGGTGCTGTTTAAACAATTCAGGACTGATATCCTGAATGGTGGAGATAGTAAGACTTGCCTAAGAGACAAATTTAAGTGTTGAAATTATACAAAGTGATCTAAGGGGATTGTAGAATGAGAGATGGGAGGCTTTTGTGGACCTGAATTCAAGTTGTAAATTGGAAAATACACTTTTTGGGTTCTAGAAGTTTGTGAACAAAGGCAACACAAAGCCTGTTTGTGGAAGAGTGGGGCACTTAATTCAGCAGTGTAAAATGTCGATGTAAGCTCATTGTTCTTCTTTCGGCTTTTCCTGGTTACGGGTCACCACAGCAGAACTCCGGTCCGCTAATGATTGGCAGTAGATTTCTACGGTGCCGAGGTGCCAGCTAACCTTCAACAAAGGCATGCCCATTCACGCATGTCTTTCGAAGGCCACTCGACCACGGCGAGGACATGCAGACTCCACACAGAAGGCGCTCCAGCCGAGAATCGAACAGGAGAACCTCTTGCTGTGAGGCGACAATGCTACCGCTACACCACCGCAGCTATATGTCGATGTGAGTAATGTGAAGAAATGTGATATTTATATAAGGCAAGCTGCTAACTGTGTGGAAACCAAGAACATTTCTGGTTTGATTGTAAGTTTGGAAGAAGAAGCAAATATCTAAAAATGACAGAAGTAGAGAGGTAAACAATAGCTAGCACTGTGTGGAATGCATAGGAAGAAAAAGGGAAATATGGAGGAAGAGATGGAAGCTTTAGTGGCACAATTTCAAAAAGCAAAACAAAAAAACTTTGTCAAGGCATGCAGCTGGCAGACAAGAGGAGGGGACTATGTCTAAGGAAGAGCAAATTTTTCTCTTCCAAAAATTTGAGTCCGTTTAAAGTTGGAGAGGATAACAATGTGGATTGTGATCAGTGTAATGTTCCAAATGACATGCATTGGTGGAAAATGGATTGAAACTAATGTTTAAGGTTAGTGGAGGTTAGCTGCGACGAGATACAGAAATAGAAGCAATAAAGTACACAGTAGTATGGTCTTAAGGGGAAAGTGACTGTTTAAGAAAAGGCATAATAAATGGAAAGTACTTAATAGCGACAATTTTAAGTATAGCCTTGGAGGTGTGTAATAAATGACAGTCCAATAAATGGAAGATATTGCAAGCAGAGTATGTATACTCGAACCTTCCCATCTATAGGATGGGAGTTAATTGTTTTATTGATACAGATGATCTTTGTATGGTGGGGGGCTAAAAATGTGAAGAGAAATTGGTGCAGGTGTGAAAAAATGAAATATTTATAGGATGTGGAATTCTGAGGAAGAAAGCTGTGTATCTGGGCAAGGTAGCAAATTAAGTAACAAATTATGTAGTATACAGGAGTGCCTTGATAGATATACATCTAACATAGATTATGTGGTATACAGGAGTGCCTTAATAGAATAATATCATCAGTGTTTTATTTTCTGAATATGTGGCAGTATAAGTGGAGGCTGAATGGAAAGACACTTGAGCAGGGTTACTGTAAGCAGGAAATGTATTCCTTCCAAAATTTGTATATCTGAGATCATAAAAGTCTTAGAGGCAGTATTACTGGAAAAGCAAGTATACAGTATGCAAGGAGGGAGGAAAAGAAATTAATAGAAATGCAGAAAGTTAGACTTTATGATGAAAGAATTTTAAGGTAAAAGGGAAATTAAGTAAACTCATTATTAAATAAGGAAATGAATATTAGATTACATAAAAGACCATTAATTAATGAAGGAATGCCACAGGGAAATTGTTGGATTTGTAGATAATTTCTCACACATTTTCTGGATACAATTGACAGATGAAGTGCTAGAAATATGTAACTAGAAGCTTCAGTCATTATTAGATGAAAAAAGCGATCTGATGGGTAGCAACGTATTAGAATTAGATGCGGTCTTGGGAGCACTAGAGCCATCCAACCCAGGTTCTTTGTTTTAAGCTAAGAATTTCATAAACATTTTACAAGTGGAGAAAGCAGTTGTTATAAAGGTGTTGAATTAAATTTGTACCAAACGGCCATGGGAAATTATATGGTTTGAGAACAGTGATGACTATGTATAGAGAAAAAGGGAGATGTACAGCTAGAGAAATGGAAGACAACAGATTTGTCAAAACAACTTTTTTTAAGCCTCTCCTCCCCAAGCTCCGTATGCACTGTAGTTGTAATACTTCAGTCCATTTGCTCAATGCCTGCTAGTGAGGCAAAGTACTTCGGCCCATTCGTTCCTGCCCATCTCATAGAGTACTAGACAGTTAAGGTTGTCTGAAGTGATGAAAATATTGCTGTAAAAGGAAAAGATACAAAAGAATTGCTAAGGGAAGTTGGAGATGGTGAGTAAAAGGAGGTAAGGAAAATAAACTGTGATATAAGCAAAAAATATTAGGGTAGGTCATGAAAGTCTGTGGGTTTTGTTAGAAGTACGGTTTGTAGAGAATATAGCTTGGATCTAGTACAACACCAGTACCATTTAATTGTCATTTTTTAACCCCTTTGATTGAATTATCACTTAAGATATAGACAAACATACATTTATATAAAAGCAAAGCAACCATATTCACGTATTCCTTTTACAAACGTTACACATCACATATGATCTGATGTCTGCTCTGTCAAGCTTCATCCTGCAGGTATTTGGATCTGATGCCGGCCAATTCCGTAGTCTTCACACTCACTTGGCTCTGCTTCCCTTACCCACAACTCCCCTATCTTCACCCTAATCCCCAGATCTAGTTTGCCACCATTCTGGTTACCAGCTCAATTTTTGGCTCCACTCAGTATTTCCTTTATAGGCACTTCATCTTAGTCCTTTTTAGTGAGATATTTTTGCTTCCCTTACCCTGCTATTCTGTTAGTTTTAGTTTTGTCTGTGTCTTTGGGCAGATAGATAGTTAGGTAGGTTTATTGTCTGTTCTGTATTTTTCTCTCATCCATTAGGACTTCCTACCTTTTTGGCAAACATGGTTATTTTTGGCTTAGGCTTAGTCTTAGTTTGTCTCTCTCTGTTAAGATTTTAGTGTAATAAGTTGTTTTTCTGTGTTGTGTACATCGATAAGGGTTTTAAGAAGTGTGAGGTCTGAAAGCACAAGCTGTCTTCACAGAAGCACATTTGAAGTGCATGTATTGCCTGGAGCATCACATCTGAACTCTGGGTGCTCTATCTGTGAGGGGTTTGGGACAAGAGCCATCAATGAATATAGGGCCAAGTTGGTCCTCAAAGTAATTCTCCCCTCTAGTTCTTCTTTTACTCCTTCTGTGGCTTCTCCCTCAGTTCTGAAGGCTGGGTCTGAGAAGCACTGCCCTTGGGACTCCAGATCTTCTAAAGGGGATTGGAAGAGCTCCTGCTCTTTTTCAGTCCCTGGTCCTTCCTCCTTGGGCTCACTGGACCCAAAGATCCCACAACTTTTGGGTCCTCAGGCTTCCCTGGCACCAATATCTACCCTGACCCCTCCAAGCCAATCTCCATCGGTGTAGACAACCAACAAGGCTCTGGCTCTGAGCCTTCCAAACCCCTTTCTGGTCAAAGGGGCCCCTTCTGGTAGGGTAGCTTCCCCTTTTCACCTTCCACTCTACGAGATTGATTGCCAGAGTCCTCCCCTTCCCACTCTGGATTTGAGCCTCTCCATCTCTGATCTGACAAGTGGGATTATCTTCCTGCAAAAACCACCCAAGCCCCCATCAAAGGCATCACCCATCCATTCATCGAGATCAGTAAGCAATATTAAAACTTCTGATTTAGTGCAGCTAATAATGTCCTCTTTGCAGATGCAGTTAGGCATTGTCAGTCCAGGTCCAGTGCCAGGACCCTCCACTCCATCATTTTGACTTCCCCCCTTGGCCCCTTTAGATCCGAGATCTTTGAGCCGAGATGCTTTCCCACCCTCGAGTCAGATCCAACTGCTTAGCCATTTTCAGCTATGACTCATTCCTTAGTCACTTCAAGCCTGACTTTTTCAAGGTTGTCAAGACCTTGCAGCCATGGTGTCAAAGCCAAGGGTTCCAGGCTGAGGTTGACTGTCCCTGACTCTGGATCATCTGTTCCACTTGGGTCTTCAGCTGTGGACAGCTCGGTGCCAATCTCAGTGTCACAGCTAGGTGTGGCTCCCTCGGGATTGGAGTTGTCTCTGGTACTTTCAGGTTCTGGGACCCTTGGCCCCAAGATGCCAGCTTCCACCTCAGTAGGTGACATTGTAGAAGGGCTGTTCTCTCAGGAGCAGAGTTTGGTTCCCCAGCTGGAATCCCTTCCCCTTTGTCATTGTTTCCTGGGACCAGTCATCAATCTGCCCCTGGACAGCCTTCATTGGTGGCCTCCACCCTTCCCCCCTGCAGGGTTTCTTGGCTCTTACCCTTCCTCCCTGGCTTCACCTGAGTGGGAGGTTTTGGGAAAGAGGAAATGTAAGAAGAAATACCTTGAATCTCTGGAGGAGCCTCTTACTGAAGATGCTGACCACAAAAATGACTGAGTTCCCGTAAGTTTCTAGGGGATGATGCCTCTCAGGGTGACTTATTGGAGCTACTTCGACCACCAAAGACCCCTCCCTGGAGGAGTCTGTATTTCTGAAGACCTACTTCTAATTTCTCCAAATCATTTGGGTTTCTAATACCATGACGGGAATGAACCCTATTCCTAAGTCAAAGTATGATTAAAGTTCTTGAAATTAGTATTGTTTCAATCTTTGATATCAGCCAGAAGTGCTCTTTGCAGCACCCACAATGTGCCCAGTAATGACTCCTTCTGCAGTTTGTATGGTGTTATAGGCATCAGTAACATATCTAAGTATGATTGTAAATTCTTTTTTATAAGACCTGTTACTCCTACTACTATTGAACTGTCTGGGTATCTTTCTTCCACATTCCTCTCATTTCTGTCTGCAGATCCTGGTATTTTATGACTTTGTGTCTCTCTGTACGCAAGACACTATAGTCACTGGGTGTGGTGATTTCAATGATCAATGCTACTTTTGTCTTCTTTTCTTGGACCACCATATCCAGTTTTCTAGCATCTGTCTTTTGAACTGTTGATAACTGGTGATCCCATGTGATATAAACTTCATCATTTTCTATGATGCTTTGTGGCTTATGTTTCCAGTGTTTTTCAGCCACTTCAATACCATAATGTTTGCTCAATCCCCAGTGCAAAAGTCTCGCCACATTATTATGCCTTTCAGTATACAGTCCTTCTGCCATTAGTGTGTCACAACCAGCAACAAGGTGTGGGACTGTTTCCAATTCGGTTTTACAAAACCTATATTTCTCTGTTTCTCCCACATGTTCAATGGACTTTGTAAACCTATGTATACATAGCCCACTGTCTTGGGCTGACAATATTAACCTTTCAT
This sequence comes from Protopterus annectens, assembly GCF_019279795.1. Classification (NCBI taxonomy): domain Eukaryota; kingdom Metazoa; phylum Chordata; order Ceratodontiformes; family Protopteridae; genus Protopterus; species Protopterus annectens. The sequence goes on along the minus strand of NC_056746.1, from coordinate 1,004,213,091 downwards.
TTCTTGGTTTGAATTCTCCTCTCCTTAACCATTCCTGCATTCGTTGTTGATCAACATAAGGCTCTTCCACAAGTTTTCTATACTTGCAACTATATTTATGTTTATTCCACATTTCTTGCCTTCTCATCTGGTCCTTCACCTTATATTCTTTCTTTTGTTTTTTGGCACATTCAGTTGCTGCCTATTTTTTATTTACTTCTGGTTTGATTTCCATTTCTGCTTGACGTTGATATGCTTCTGTTAAATTAAGCAGAGAAGTCATCTTAGATTTATTCTCCTCATGTTTCAAGGCTTTCAGTACATTTAGATTTTGTGAGGTCAGTAGATATGTGTGGAGTCCCACGATTGCAGATCTGTACATGTAATCAATTTCAAGGAAGTCCATCCCTCCTTCAGAACGGGAAATATATAATCTTGGTATACCCTGATTTTTATAAATCATTTGGTGAGCATGAAGCATCCTTCTTGTTTTGATATCTAATCTAGCCAACACTTTTTGGGGCCAGTCAATCACTCCAAAACTGTACATTAGGACAGGAAGAGCAAATTGATTTATAGACTGGATCTTGTTCCTAAATGTCAATGCTGTTCTCAGGATTAATTTAAGTCTTCTGAATTATTCCTTACTGTGTTTTATTTGAATTTGTTCATGTTTTATTGCTGATCCTTCATTAATTCCCAAGTATTTATACAGCCCCTCTTGCTCAGGTTTTTTTATATTACATTCTTGTCCCAAACTGATGTTTTCCTGGTGCTGCAGTTTTCCTGCTTTAAAGGTTGCTTTTGCACATTTGTCAAGACCAAATGGCATTCTAATATCATCTGGAAAAGTTTTGACAACCTGCAGATGTGCTTTCAGTTCCTCATCTGATGAGCTATACAGTTTTAAATCATTGACAAAGAGAAGATGAAAAGTCATTAGACTGTTGTTTTCTAGGAGCCAAATTGTAGCCATGGCCTAAGCTGTTAAGTAAACAGCTTAATGGATTAATGGCAAGGCAGAACTGCAATGGTGACAGAGAGTCACCCTGGAATATCCCCTTTTGAATTTTTATCCCTGGGATAATAACCTGCCCTTTATCATGGCTTAATTGCAAAGTGGTCTGCCATTGTTTCATGCTTACTGTAAATAGTCAATCAGTATAGGTTGTATCTTATACATTTTAAGCAGTCTTTTATCCATTTATGTGTTATACTATCAAATGCTTTTTTGTAGTCACTCCATGCCATACTTAGATTCTTCCCCTTTTACAGTTCTCCACTATAACTTTATTTAACAAGAAATGCTCCTTTGTTCCATATGATTTTCTTTTATTGCCCTTTTGTTCTACTGCTATAATTGAATTTTCTTCTAAATGACTTAATTGTAGGCCCATCAATGCCTTGGGTGGTTCTCCTTCCAACCACTTTTATAGACCTAGTGTCCTGGATGGCGCAAAAGGAACTCAACACAGTGGAGCCTATTCCTCAGAAGCCAGATAAAATCCTCACTTTCTCCAAGGATTGGCCACATTGGAGTAAGGGTCTAGCCATCAATGCTGTTGTAGTGGTGGCTGCCACCAAAAAGGAGATTTCTGAGGAGAGCTACTCATTCATCCCTCCAAACAGAGAGTCTTGAGCTTTTTATCATTTAGGGAAGCACTCCTATGTCTCAGCCACTTTTGCATTGAGAGCTCTGAATTGTCTATCCCACTTCACAACACTTCAACATGACTTGATGTCTGAAGTGTCAGGGAATCGCAAGACACAGCAGTCTACAGAAGCTCATACCCCCCCTTCTGATTCATTGAAAAGGTTCATTGAGGGGTAGCAAAGCACACTCCAGTGATAGTCTTGCTTCTGAAGAAAAGACATGGAGCTTTCAGATGTTCCAAACATTCATTAAAAGCATCTCCAAGATGTTCCACCCCATCAGAGACTGCATGCAGCTGTAGATATTTGCAAGCTGCATGCAGATAGTCATCCAGGAGGTCCCACCAGACCAGCAAGCATTCATGGTGTATTCCATGTTCTTTTTAGTACCAAAAAAGAGCAAGACCCTTAGGCCACTTTTAGATTTAAGCAGTCTAAATCAGTTTGTGAAAAAGGCCAAGTTCCAGAGGGTCATAGTGCAGTCCATCTTACTTCTTCTGAGGAAGAACAGATTAGATGTGCTCGATAGACCTTAAAGATGCCTACCATCATATTGAGGTAGACATATTGGAGATTTCTGCACTTCCAGCTGGGGGCCAATCATTACCATTTAACGGCTCTGCTCTTTGGTGTCACCACAGCCCCCAGTTGTTTACCAACTGCAGTGCAGTGGCGCATCCTGGCTTCAGCTGCAGGATTTCAGGTCTTTCTGTACCTGGACAATTGGCTGCTCACTGCCCACACAACAGCATTGTTGATCACAGCCAGGGATACCTTACTCCCAACTGTGCACCATTTAGGCATTACAGTCAATTATTCCAAGTCAAGCCTTCAGCCTGTTCAGGTTTTAGAATTCCTAGGTTGTCACCTGGATACAGTCAATCAAATCACCACACATCAAAATTCCAGAATTTTCAGCCTTTGTGCTCAGGCATGTATGTCAGTGCTTGGAACCTTAAAGCCTCCAGCTCACACAGCTATGAAATTTCTAGGTCATATGGCAGTATCCATAGGGTTGGTCCCTTTAGCCAGATATATGAGGGCTTTGCAATGGACTCTGTCTGTTTAATGATCTTATCTTATACATTCAATGGACTTTCCAATATGACTGATGAAGGTGTGCCATGACCAAGTTCATTGGTGGTTGCATTCTCCTTTAGTAACCAGTGGTAGACCATTTGTTCTCTCACCTCCATCAACAGCAGTCACCATGGACACCTCCCTCTTGGGGTGGGGGGCCATTTCAAAGGGAGGATGGTTCAAGGGTCCTGGTCATCTGCGGAGACCCACGTTGACATCACTTTTCTGGAGATGAGAGCAGTTCTCCTTGCATTGCAGGATTTTCAGGATGCCCTTCCCAGAGATGTGATTGTGATACATACTGACAATATGTCTGTTGTCTGGTATCTCAACAAGTTGGGGGAACATGTTCGTATCTTCTTTTTCAAGAGGTCTTGAGGGTTTGGCAATAGGTGATTTCTTTTCAGTGGTTCCTGGTGCAATGCACATCCCAGGGAAATCCAACATTCTGGATGACAGCTTCAGCAGGATCATTCTGTTCCCTCACAAGTGGTGCAGCTAAATCCAAAGGTTGCAGCTTGAATTTTTTGGTGTTTTGCCACTCTGTGTTGTAACCCATTTGCCTCCCCATCCAACACCTAGTGCAGCAGTTATTATGCCCTAGTTCCCCTTCTGGGATAGTTCATAGGTTCATAGGTTCATAGGTTGGTACTAGGCTATCAGCCCTAGGGCCTATACAAGCCTAGCCATAACAATTCCCTGGCTATTTCTTCCCACATTATTTACTTTCCTGGACCCCTGTCTAGCAGGGTGACTGACGTGATCCCTGGGGTGAATTTCCTTTCTCCCATCCAATCGTCAAGGTTCCTCTTGAAGAGGTCCAAAGAGGCACTCTGCTTGACATGTATGGGCAATCTATTCCAGAGTCTGGGGAGTCTCTGGGTCAGGAACCTATCCCTCCAGCATGTTTTGTTTATTGTGATGACAAGGTTTAGATCCCTGGAGCGTGTAGCTCTGAGGGATTGGGATTTCTTTAAGTGTAGCATGTCCAACAGCTCTGGGTTTGACATGGCCTTGTATGTTAAGCAGAGATCGCCTCTGAGTAGACGATATGCGACAGAGTATAGCTGGAGTTTTTAAGGTGGTCAGCGTGGGGCATCTGCTTTAGGCCTGTGATTCTTTTAGTGAGGTATTTCTGAGGCCTTTCCAGTTGTTGCAGATGTCTTGAGAGGTACATACCAAATGGGGTGTTGTATTATATAATGGGTCTAATGAGGGATGAGTACAGTGGGACAATGACCTCTTTTTTCTGGATGAAAAGCCCTTCGTGATGAGGTGTGCCACATAGAAGGATTTCCTGACTGTTGTGGCGATGTGGTTATCGAAGGTGAGACCACTGTCCACCTGTGTCCCTAAGTCTCTTATCACACTTTCTGTGTTTAGTGTACTGCCACCTATATGGTAATTCATGGATACATGTTTTTCCCAAAGGGGATAACAATACATTTCTTGGCATTGAGCTTGAGCCCATGGCTCTGGCACCAAGCATCTGTTTCTGTAAGGCCCTTTTGTAGAGTATCCACATCATTTGGGGATTCAATAATGGCTCCCAGTTTGCAGTCATCTGCAAACTTTGTTAGCCAGAGTCCCTTAGTGTTGACCTGTACTTCAGAGAAGTAGATGCCAAACAAGAGCGCCCCAGGACTGAACCCTGAGGTACTCCACTTGTCACTTGTCTGGAGCTGGATTTGGAGTTGGCTACTTTTACAGTGTGGGTTCTATCAGTAAGCCATTTAGCAACCCATTGGGTGACATAGGGATTAATGCCCAACTTAGTAAGTTTATCTATGATTCCAGAGTGGGGATGGTGTCAAAGGCCTTGGCAAGGTCTAGATAGGCTGTGTGGACCACCTTACCCTTGTCCATGGCTCTGGAGACTGATTCAAAGAAGTCAATCAGGTTCAGGAGACAAGATCGGCCCTTCACAAACCCAAACTGAGTGGGGTCCAGTGTTTGAAGGTTGCCAATGTCTTTGTTTATAAGTTCCATGATAATACGCTCCATGGCCTTGCAGATAAGGCTTGTCAGACTGATGGGATGGTAGTTTCCGGGATCCAAGGTGGATCCCCCTTGTGGATTGGGATAACTGTAGCTCTGCGCCACTCAGTGGGCACGAAACCTGAGGTGAGGCTATGATTAAACATGACACTTAGGTGAGGTGCCAGTTCATATTGTAGTTCATGTAGTACACAGCCCGGGATGTCATCTGGTCCCATGGATGCTGTATTCTTGGCTTTAGAGAGTGCGTTTTGTACCTGTGTGGCCATTATTACTGGAATTTGGCAATCTTCCGGTATTGAGATGGGCCATTTAGGGGTGAGAGGGGGGTGAAGTTGGCACTGAATCGATCTGCCAAGATATTGGCAATATCCTTTGGATCAGTATATTTAATGCCATTCTGTTTAGCTCAGAGCAGATCTGAGCATTGCCATTTAGATTCTTGACATAGTTATAGAATGCTTTGTGGTTGTCTTTGGAATCTTTGGCAATTTTATTTTTGTAACTAGCTTTGGAGGATTTTATGAGGCATCTCAGTTTCTTACTGAGGCTAGTAAGGGAGTTTTTTGCATCCTGGGATTTTCCTCTTTTCTGCAAAAGTTTCTTCCTTTTGTTGTAAAGTTTGTTTATGGCAGGGGACCACCAGATTGGCTTCCTGTTTTTGGATGAGAGCATTTTGGTTCTATTTGGGATGGCACAATTCATGCATGAGTGGATGTGCTCATACAGTGCCTTAGTGTAGGATTCAGCAGTTGAACTTTCAGTTCCCGTCTGCATGGGTGTTATGAAGTTTGTCACTTCTGACTTGAGTAGCATGAAGTTGGCTTTGGAGAAGTTTTTTATGGTGGTTTCTTTACTGGGGGGTGGGGGTGGGATGTGGATGTTAAGGGTGATTAGCTTAGTCACCCAAGGACACTCTTGTTTGCTTTGCCCCTGGGGCTTCTTTACACTTATTCCCTTTGACGGTAAAGTTTCTTCAGAAGGCAACTGCAGAGCAGCTATGGTCCTCATAGCTCCCTTTTGGACTCATCAGATGTGACTTCCGTCCCTTTGGCCTCTTCTGAAGTATCCCCCTTGGGTACTGGATCCCATTCCAGATCTTATTTCTCATCCTGCAGGTCTGGATCCCCCAGACGTTTAATCCCTCATGTTAACCTTATGGTTCCTCCAGTTCCCTTGACGGCCAGAAATCCCACGCTTTTACTGGTTGTTTTTCTCATATTGTCTCCATCTCAAAAGCAGTCTACTAGGAAAGTATATTTCAATAAATGGAGAGGGTTTGTTATATGGGCATTATCACAGAGACTTAACCTTTTCTCTGCCCCTTTAGAATCCATTTTGGATTTTCTCATCAAGCTTTTTTCAGACAGGTTCCGGTTTTCTACGATTAAAGTGCAATTGGCAGCTATCTCTTACTTTCATGTTGACAGGGATAATGTGCCTCTGGCTCCCCTCAAGATTTCCAAGGTGTTCTTTAAGGGTACTTTTTTGCTACATACCCCATTTCGGGACCTGGTTCCATTTTTTCCACATACCCCAGTTCGGTACCTGGTTCCTCCCTGAAATTTTCCTTTTGCCTTGCAAGTCCTTGCAGGCCCTCCCTTTGGACCTTAAGCACTTCTGACTTGAAGCTCTTGTCTTCGAAGACTGTTTTTGGTAGTGATTACTTCTGCTAAGAGGGTTTCAGAGCTGCAAGCTTTTACTTGTTCTATAAAGACAGGGTTTCTCTTTGTATGAACCCTTCTTTTCTGCCAAAGGTAGCATCTGAGAGCAAACTTAACAATTCTATTCATCTTCCTGTGTTTTTTCCTAATTTCTCCAATAAAGGTGATACTTTATGCATTGTTGGCTGTACATACGCAATTGGGATTTTAATTTGACTGTACCAAAGGTTTCAGAAAATCCAGTCATTTATTTGTCTTCTTTTCAAAATCCAGGCTGGACTCACCTCTGTCTAAAATGAAGTGGCTGTCAGATTGTATTTTGTTTGCATATTCTTTGAAGGTCAAGATTCTTCCACACAAGCCTAACAGTCATACAACAAAGGTGATGGCTACTTCTATACTCTTTCTTTCTATGGTATCAATGGATGATATTTGTACAGCTGCTACTTGGCTGGGTCACCACACCACATTATAAGCTAGATAGTCAGTCTAGATCCAGGGCTTTCTTTGACTCACTGTGTTGCAGAAGTCCTTCCTTAGTTCCTCCAGAGGAATTTTTTTGTGGCTGGGGACTCTGACCCACAGGTAGAAGCCAGAGCAGACAACATTGGATACAAACGTTATGTACTTATCATAACAATAGATCCATGTTGTCCATCTCTGTCTGGTTCAACCCCCCCCCCCCACCTTTGGTTGGCATGGCAAACTTCCCCTTCTGTTTTGACCAGGTGTGGCCATTATGTGGCAAACCTGATCTGAGAAATAGGGTGAGGAGCAGGGAGTTATGGATAGGGGAGATGGAACCAAGTGAGTTTGAAGACTATGGAATTAGCTGGTGTCTGGTCCAAAGACCTGCAGGTTAAACATAACTTTTTTTTTTTTTTTGGCATTACTGCCATCAGTCCAACATTACATAAATTGCTCAATCACTGCTTTTTCTTATGTCTTACTAGTCCATAACATTATTCTACATGTATTGTTCCCTCAATTTCCTGTTTTGGTAATTTGCTCCTACCCTTTCTAAACATCTCACTTCTATTTTTTTATCTCAGTTACAATATTCAGTACCTCATATCCAGCTAGTTTGCACTTTGATTTCCATTTTCTAGTGATTGCGTTTTTGGCAGCCACTAGAATTAAACTTAGCAAGGTGTTACTATATACAGGCAATTCAGATCTTGTATCCCAGCTCAAAAAACATTTCCTTAATTACACCCATTTGCTTACCAAATATTTCTGAATGAGTACTCTGAAAGGAATTTTTGAAGTCTGACCACTCATTACACTCCTAAAACATATATGTTCCCAGTTACCTCTTTCTTCGCCCATTCACATGTCCAACATTTGCCATCTGCCTGAGGAAAAAATTCTTGGAGTCTGCTTGGGGTGTAAAAATGCCCATGCAAACACTTCCAAGCAAAAATCCTAAATCTTCCATACCTTGTTGCATGCTTGAGAGCCACACATGTGTCCTTCCATTGTTTCATTGTGTATTGCTTATCCAATCACTCTTCCCAATCTTTTCTATTGTCCTCCGACTGTTATAGCCGTTGTGGAGTATTGTATATGTCCCACTAATTAGCCATGTTTTAACAGCAGCTTGTCACTTAGATTTGACTAAAAACTCTACCAGAGCAGGTCTTTCACTTATAATTCCCTTACCCCTTTCTCTTCCCAATCCCTGGTAGGAAAGGCAGTCTCTGGACATTTGTCATTTTGAAAATGAAATCGGGATGGTGCAGTGTATAAAAGAAGGTGGTCCCTTGAACAGGTCTTCATTTCCATTTTAATGGACTGTAATGCTTTAAGTTAAAGGAAAGATAAGAGGCGTGTGCGATAGGAGTGGGATTACTCTCCAGTTTCTATTGCAGACATAAGTAAATGACTAACAAAGATTTGGATGACGGAACAGATTATGAACAGTCACTAAGAGGTGTTGGAAAATGGATGTGCAGTTGAATAAAGAGAAAAGGTTTTTGGTGACATATTTTACAAAAAGTAGTGTGCCTATGACTCAGATTTTAGACAGGATTGTATTATGGTAGGATGGAAGACATTAGAGACTAAACCTGGCATTTATTCAAAATGCCTTTAATGAAAAAGGTGTATCTAAATAAAATTATTCTTGGGTTGCTTACCTCTCTGTAGGTTGTACAGTCTTCTGATCTTGAAAATGTATTTATGATTTACCTTTTTTTTCTGCTGGTGGTCTAAATTGAAACCAGTAAGGATTTATGTATAACAATTATAAAAAGGTTGAAACTGACTGCTTTATTAAATATGTATTGTGTATTAAGAGATAAAATAAAGTTAAGCCTGTTAGTGACAACTTTTCTGGTAAATATAAAATATAAGGTATTGTGGGGAAAATGTGATAGCTGGAAAAAGGAAGATCTGTAAAAAATATGTTTTGAAAATGGAAAGAGGAGAGGAAGATTTGAATGTTTGTGATAGTAAGTTGTTGTCAAGAAGTGATGGGAAAATATTTACATGTTGAGGCATGGAGCAAAAGAAGCCTGTAAAGAGCAGAAAATATTAAAACTGTGGAGTGGTCAAGACTTGTGGTGATGCATCTATAGAAACTTCAAGTAAAGGAGACAATGAAGCAAAGAAAACAAAGGTAAAATAAGCCCAAGAGTATTGAAATTGAAAAAAATGATGAAATATATGACAAATTAACTGATTATGACACAGTGTGGAAAACCAATTTGTCAAACATTTTTCTTAGATGAATATGAACATTGGATAACATTAGATAACATTTTCTTAAACGTCCATACTGTATCAAGAGAAGTGGATATGATAGTAACTTGCTTTTTTTAGTTAATATGGATAGGAAGGTATGGGAAAGTTTTGTAGAGTAAGAAATGTGAAAATAAATGTGTTGTGATTTTGAAAGATGTATATAAAAAAAGGTGTTTGAAATAATCTGTAAATCACCCCTTCTTTTTTCAGTACAGGATGCTGAATGACTACTGCTAACTGAAAAGAAAGCCAAAATAGCAGAGATGGAGTGTAATAGAGAGATTTTGCTAAAGGCATTCAGAAGGAAAATGTGGAATCCTAAAAGAGTATGCTGAGTTAGTTGGAGGAAGGTTTGGTGACACTAAATTAACTTGATGAACTTGAGGAGCCTATAGTGACAGCACTATATCCTTGAGAGATGTTATGGAAATGTGTGACTGTTGGAAAGAGGTGCTGCCAGGTGAAAAAAAAGTGTAATGCTGTCAAGCTCTATAGAGATGCTCAGAAGACTTATGCCTTAGTGGCAGCTAAAAAGGAGAGGTTGCAACAGTATTTAAGGCAGTGCAAAATCCCATGTTAAGAGCAGAAACAAGTATAACTTTGTGACTGAGACTTCCAAAGAGAAAACTGGGTGTGGAGTCCGAAGTTCTTAAAAAAAAAAAGAATTGAGCACTTGTGACTTCATCAAATATATATTACAGCTAGTGAGATGGAAGTGCTCATCAGTTCTATAGTATTACATTATAAGTCCTCAAAAAAAATGTTAAAGGATCTTTGGACTTAACAGACATTTTTTTTTTCTATTTGGAAGTGCCAGAGTTGAATCCTGCTTAGAAAGATCTGCATGGATCACTTTTGCAGTAGTATTCCATGCACACTACATTTGTGAACTAGTCTTGGGTGCACATCTACCTGCCAGTCTGCATGGATAGCTCTGCATTGATAGGCTCCTCTCTATTGCAGGGGCTAAGGTCAGCATCAAAAATAAAAAGGTTACTCATCCCACACTATTTTCACCCCCATAAATACATGCTGTATTCCAAAAGAGAAGCATATTTAATTTGTTCACTTCCTCAAGACTGCAAAACCTTTATCACTGTGCCATCAGATGTGTAAGGATTTGCTTTCTGGGTTCTTTTTTTTCTCTATTGCCCACCTTGTGGTCCACTGCCAAAATTAATTAGGAAGACCTGTAAAATTAGAAAAGCTTCTTGCCATACGTGAGTGGCATAGAAAAAGCTGGAGTTTCTTAATGCAGATGTGTGCTTCAGAGTCTGGCCGTTCATCTGCTAATGCAGGGGAGCCTTAGCCTCACAGAAAGAGCCACAGATATGAATGTCACCATACGGAAACAGCTGAAGAATGAGAAGGCCCTTTAAAGCATAACTGCAGAGTCTGAAGCCATACCCTTTGGATCATGTAGTCCTATAGATGGAGTGACCATAGAAGTGGTTCCACAGCCTCAAGACCTGTTATCTGTTTTGTTTGCTGGTCTCTGACTGCTTTGGAAGCAGATGTGTCAGTATATTCTATCGTGTCCCCTAGTGCTTCTCTTCCTGATACAATTAGACATGGAAATTGCAACAGCATCAACTTCCAAATAGAAATTTTGGCTCCAACTGTATTTTTTTCTTTCACCTTCTCCTCCTCCTCCTGACTTGTATTCTGCACAAGAACTGTTCTGTGGACCAATTGGCAGAATGTATTTGCATTTGCCTCTGCAGAAGGGCTGTTTATCTAAACTGAACCCCTTCCCTTGTCCCCACTGTTCCTGTTCTCCGAAAAACACAGTCATTTCATTAATGGTCATGCATTATTTTTGCAGGCCTTTAATCTCCTGTGACTGTGATTCCTGCAAATCCAGTCTCTCAAGAAGACCTTACATGGTTTCAAGAAGCTGTCTGAAAAGATTCTTTGTGGAGGAGCTTACAGCTGGCCATTACCAAGCCTTCTAACTTGGGCACACCATTACTACCGGATGTCTAGGGGAAGTTCCTTAACTGGTTTAAATCTGAATAGAGCAACGGAAGTACTTTGCCTTATATAAAGAGAAAGATAATTCCAAAGTAGTGGCATTCTCTGTGAAGTTGAAAAAAATGATCTTCCGTTCCATTTCACTTTCTTTTTATTATCTAGTCTAGGGAGTTGCTGTCCAGCCTGACTACAGTAAATAATGTAACAGTTAATTGACTGTCAACAAGAATTAATACATCCCCCCAGAGAGGAATCTTCATTTCATCCTCTCTCACAGGATGTTTTCAAAGTAAGAAAAGGGGAAAATAATGAAAACAGTCAATTACCTATTTGATCCAGCCATTACCAGGTGCAGCAGAAATTATCCATCCAAGCAATGGCCCTTCTGCCATTAGACCACAAGTCATGCCAAATGGAAGAGACCCTTTGAGAAGCAAAAGTGACACTGCAAGAAAAGGAAAGTGAGGGAGGCTTTCTGGAAACAGCTTCACAAGGCCCTCTGAAAAGGTTTGCTCATGCCATGGATACCTCTCCCCTTTCAGCTGGTCTTCCCTCCACCTCATTTAAGTCTACCTTACATCTTGGGGGTTGATTGATCTTGTGGAAAATTGGGTAAGGTTACCACAGACAAAGTAGGTTCTGATATCGGTTTGGATTACTGAAATAATTTTAAGGCCTTTTCTCCCAGTGGATCAGGTAGAGTTGGCCTCACCCCTCATTGACTACCTCCTGGACCAAGAAAACCTCCCCTTGAGTAGCAAGTGAAAGGTTTTGTTCAGTAGTTTTCCTTGTCCCCAAAAATAGGACCCAGGGTGGTATACACTGGATCTCAAAAAGTCAAACATCTTTTTAAAGTTACAAATGTTCATAATACTTGCCCTGCAGTTTTTTCCCCCTTGCTGATTCCTGTAGCCTTTTTGATCATCCTGGTTGCCAGAGGTGTCTATTTGAATGTCCCCATATAAAAAGAACAGAGGAGATTCCAAAGTTTCATTTCTAGTTCTTTCCTTCTGGGTTTACCCCGATCCCATATCATTGCAATATCTGGCCCAGGTTGTCGGCAGATGAGGGGTGTGATGATTGGGGAGAGATGGGCGAAGGCTACCAGCCTAGTCAAATAGAATTTGATATATAATTCTGCCATTTGTAAATAAATGTAAAATACAGGCATGTTTTCTTGAGTGTAAAAGAATACTGTGAAATGTGGAACTGCAAAATATGTGACAACATTGCACTTTACTGGCCCAGTGAAGCATGTTGTGACCCTTTCAAGTTAGAATTCGGCTCCAGTGGGTCTGGATGAAGGTTTCATGCCCATTGTTTTAAGGCTAAAGTTTATGACCAGAATTTAGATGTGGAATGTGCTTTATTGCTGGTTTCTGTTAGAGTATACATGAGAAATGACTTATATTGTTGTAAGTTTCTGAGTAGGTGTTAGATTGCTAAATAATGCAGTTTGTGGCCTGAGAACTCCAGACTAAGTGTCAAAAATTATGTAATTTGGAGGGCCTTAGAGACATGTTTGTTAGTAATGTTTAAATACTATTTCTCACAAGAGATGGGGGAGCATTTTGATCTTGATATCCAACTTATCAGCACTCTGCCTTATGTTCACATGTAAGTTTTAGCACTGTGATTTCTTGTAGGAATAGTTAAAGCTAGTAAAGATTAATTAGGTATTTTTCTTTGAAATCAGACCTGTCCTATTGTATTATTTTAAGTTTCTGTGTGATCTGTGAACTCTTAGATATCTCTGTGGTGTAGTAGTTTTGTTCTTGTATTTTAATTATTTATTAAATATTTTTTAAACCTTCTACCTGTGGCTGGTTTATGTAGATAAAATTATGCTTTAGAGTACATTATATATTTATAGAGTTTATTGTAATAAGCCCTTCCAATAAGCCTTAGACTGAATAGTCACATTACCACTGGATAATAATATTGCACAGTAATAATTGGGCACCCTTTCAAGGACCTTTTAGTAGCTGATATTATTAGCTGGGTAGTGGCAGGGATTACTACAGTATGGTCTGGGTAAAGGGGCACAGCTGGAGAATCTGTGTCAGCCTTTCCCAGGAGTGTCTGTGAAGCTGTATAAATACTTATCTCAAAGTGTGTGTATATAGTGTGTCAGTTACTTGGCAGGGACATGAAGCACTGGTTGGACAGAGAGGGTACTGGAGGTTTTAGCTTGCCCAGCTAGGCTGAGACCTGGACCCTATAGCTGTGCCAGTGGGGAGTCTTACTGGGGACCTGGTGAGCAAGGGCACAACCAGCCCCAGACTGACTGTGATCTCTGTGTGCACTTAATGGAAATTGTACTTTACTGTGTGTATTAGTTATCCTTTCCTCTTCTTAGAGATGACCTCCCTAGTGGTAGTGGTGAGATTTGAGGCTCTTTTATTGCTGGGCTAGGGCATGGTCATCACAAGGGGCATCCTTATTTACCCATACCTGCATCAGGCTTGGTTTAAAGAAGTTCAGAGGATCCTTTTCACCTTCTGATGTCCCCAAAGGTAGGGATGATTGTGGATCATTGTTTCAGTCATTAGAAATCTGTGTCATGAGCCAAGATCAAAGTCCATCTAACTTTGAGTTGAACAGCATTCCTCCATAGCTCGACTGATGTCACCTTGCCTCAGATGTCTTTGCACACACTGTAGGTGGCATCTGTTTATGCCATCTCTTTCCTTACCATGTTGTTTTTACTGCAAGTGTCTCATTCCAAATTCAGTCTTGGCTTGCAATTAATGAAAATTTAGCAGATAAGTACCATTTTGGGAATCAGTTTCTGTTCCTTTAAGTGGATTAGCTTTGTTTTTTGTGGGCAGATGGTCTGGTAAGCATACCACCCACATGGATGTGTAAAGCATATCTACCCCCAGAGAAGGCAAACAAATGTATGTGCAAATGACATATTCCACTTTGAGATTATAATATCTGGTGTCTACTACTTAGGTCAGATTAGATCTGGCTAGTTGTATCTTTCAGAAGTTCCATCTGAAGACACTAGAGAGAAGGCAGGAAGCCCTCAAGGCATACCAGTCAAAAGAGACATGCTGTGTTAAACCATTTTATCATAGCTGCAGATTCAAAGCAGCAGGGTGGTAGGGATGGATGTCTCTTCCAGGAAAAAATATAAGAAGAAGCACATCCAAAATAGGAGAAAGGAGACCAACTGGCTAATCCACTGGGAAAAACCTAGGTCTGAGGGTGTCAACAGATGGTCACTTGAGCAGGCCATAGTTCTGATGTTGTCTCTTAGGTCCCTGGCACTGCCTTTTTAGAAGCTGCCAAACTTTTGACCCTTTAGCACATTCCACTAGGCCATGTCTAATCAGCTTCCTGTTAGCATTTTGTCCCCCCTTGGCCCCAGTCATTCTCCCTTTCAGGTCTATGTTAAGTTGGTTCAGGGTTTATTCTAATTCCTGTGTAACCTGTAGCCAGATTTTGAGCATCCGTCTAGATGGTGCTCCTCCACCCAAGAGAAAGAGGATGGTCTTTTTTGATGACAGACTGGATTTCCTCTGAATTGAGAAGTGGAACTGGACTGCACTTCACAGCTTTCCTCTTTATTGACTTGGGATGTCGACATTGATGACATTTTGGTCTTTAATTCTCCTACACAGGATGTTTAGGAAAACAGTCATTTATGAAACACTTCAAGTAGCAGTTTCAAAAGACCTCTGCTTCCCAACAAATGTACTTGGACCTTCTGGGTTACAGTCCTTTGAAAGCCAGTGTCTGTTCCTCTAATCTAGAAAACCAACCTAGAAGTTTTTGAAGCAACATGCTTGGAGCCAGACTTCCCATCCCCATGTCTGAGATTTGACTGTTTTTAGAGGGCACAGGATTCTCAGAAGTTTTTGTGTAAGAACCACACTACAGATCCAGAATGCATACCTTTAAACTTCCAAGGAAAGCTAGACTGGCTATAGGGCATAATCTTTTTCCCAATCACAGGCAGAAATTTGAGAGCAAAAGTACTTGCTTCAGGACCTATAATGTCAGGTCCACCTTGTGAAGTGTCAGGAGGATGTTGTCGGGCAACTCCAATATAGTTGTGGAGGGGGTGCAGAACAAAGCCATGAAACCCTTTGATCAGCCACGTCCAGACTAAATCACAGCAGGGAAAACGTGCCATAAAATGAGGGTATGGTGCTGTACTGTAGATGCAACTTTTAGGGTTGCTGCTACAAACAATCAGGAGGCATTCTAGGCAGAGGACTCTGTCCCTCTTTGAGGAAGTGAAGGTGCAACTTCTTATTATCCACTTGGATATGGATTTGCTCTTTAGGCCATCTTATGTCTTTTAATGGTGATCAAATGGAAAGAACAGAACAGGGCATATACATTTCAATTTTCTAGTGCCAAGTATAACAAATTGCTCCTCTAAGCAAGGACATTAGAACCATTGGCAAGGTAAAAGCAATCTGTCAAAAGCTAGGAAGGCTGCACAAAATAAGTGGCAGAATGAGGACAGAGGAAGATCTGAAGGCCCCAGGACTCTCCCTGCATCAGGGGCCAGCTGTGACTATATCAGCCTCCCTCGGTCCACCTTTTAACCCACCATCACACACACACACACACACACACACACACACACACACACACACACACACACACACATACACACACCCACATATTCTAACTGGATAGGTGGCCATTTGACTTTCTTTTACCTGAATTGATCAAACATGACTTCAGACTGGCAGATCCTATAAACTGTCTGCAGGGGATACAGATTTCACTTTCTAGTCAGACCAAATTTCTGTCTGTTCAAAGGACCAGGGGATTCCCTGTGGACTGCTCAGGGGCGGCTCGTGGCATCGGGCTGCCGGACTGCAGCCCCCTCAAACTAAAAATTAAAAAAGAAAACAAAAAAAAATATTTTTTTTTAAATTTCGCGGACTTCGCGCATGCGCAGTAGTCCCGACTACCGTCGGTCTATGCGCATGCTCAAGGCAGTCCGGCAGGACCCATAGAGGGACACAAGGAGACGTCTGTGCACTTTTAAAGTGCACAGTCATGCTGGGAGGATATATCGCATCCAGACTGCAACAGCAACAGCCAGAACAGTCTCGGGAGGGAGCTTGGGATCTCGTCGGGAAGGAGCTTTGCTGGGATCTCGCGGGTCTTTGTGAGTATTGTGCGGGCAGGATATGGTATGGAGAACAGACAGGTAAGTGTATGGTGCATTTTACTTATGTGTTGGTGCTTTTAACTGGAGTTGTGTGTGTGTTAGCTGGTGCTTTTAACTGGAGGTGTGTGTGTGTGTGTGTTGGTGCTTTTAACTGGAGGTGTGTGTGTGTGTTGGTGCTTTTAACTGGAGTTGTGTGTGTGTTAGCTGGTGCTTTTAACTGGAGTTGTGTGTGTGTTAGCTGGTGCTTTTAACTGGAGTTGTGTGTGTGTTAGCTGGTGCTTTTAACTGGAGTTGTGTGTGTGTTAGCTGGTGCGTTTAACTGGAGTTGTGTGGGTGTTAGCTGGTGCTTTTAACTGGAGGGGTGTGTGTGTGTGTGTGTGTGTGTGTGTGTGTGTGTGTGTGTGTGTGTGTGTGTGTGTGTGTGTGTGTGTGTGTGTGTGAAAATGCCCCAGGTGCTCATGGTGGTGTGGTAGGGAATACCTCAGGCTTGAACCCCGTATGCAGGTGTTAAAGACTTGAGTTCCCTACCCACCACCATTTGTAAAAAAATTGCAGATTTTTGCCTCATATTTGATCTGATCTGTTCCTCATAATATCTGTGGTTTGTAAATGTTGCAATGCTTGATATTTGATGGTGTAATAGTAGCATTGTTGCCTCACAGCTGCAGGTTCTCAGGTTTGATTCTTGGCTGGGGTTCCTTCTTTGTGGGGTCCGTATCTTCTCCCTGTGTTTGTGTGGGTTTGCTTTTGTGTCCTCCCATGTTACAAAGACATGTCTGCATTATTTCTTCCTGGGCCTCTGCTGAAAATTGTTTTTTTGTTCCAAGTCAGACTGCCCTGATTAACAAATGTTAAATAAAATTGACAGGCATTTGAATTTCAGACTTCAGGTTTCTGAATGTTTAATTCCTTGCAGATTTGATGGTGCAGTGGTAGTATTGTTGCCTCACAACTATAGGTTTTCTGGTTTGATTCTTGGTTGGGGTGGCTTCCGTGTGGAGTCTGCATCTCCTCCCTGTGTTTGTGTGGATTTGCTCTGGTGCCCTGCCATTTTACAAAGACGTGTCTGCAGTATTAATTCCTGCGTCTCTGCTGAAAATTGTTTTTGTTCTGTCCGCAGTAAAATTGACCGGCATTTGAATTTCAGACTTCAGGTTTCTGAATGTTTAATTCCTTGCAGATTTGATGGTGCAGTGGTAGTATTGTTGCCTCACAGCTATAGGTTTTCTGGTTTGATTCTTGGTTGGTGTGGCTTCTGTGTGGAGTCTGCATCTCCTCCCTGTGTTTGTGTGGATTTGCTCTGGTGCCCTGCCATTTTACAAAGATGTGTCTGCAGTATTAATCCCTGCGTCTCTGCTGAAAATTGTTTTTGTTCTGTCCGCAGTAAAATTGACCGGCATTTGAATTTCAGACTTCAGGTTTCTGAATGTTTAATTCCTTGCAGATTTGATGGTGCAGTGGTAGTATTGTTGCCTCACAGCTATAGGTTTTCTGGTTTGATTCTTGGTTGGGGTGGCTTCTGTGTGGAGTCTGCATCTCCTCCCTGTGTTTGTGTGGATTTGCTCTGGTGCCCTGCCATTTTACAAAGATGTGTCTGCAGTATTAATCCCTGCGTTTCTGCTGAAAATTGTTTTTGTTCTGTCCGCAGTAAAATTGACCGGCATTTGAATTTCAGACTTCAGGTTTCTGAATGTTTAATTCCTTGTAGATTTGATGGTGCAGTGGTAGTATTGTTGCCTCACAGCTATAGGTTTTCTGGTTTGATTCTTGGTTGGGGTGGCTTCTGTGTGGAGTCTGCATCTCCTCCCTGTGTTTGTGTGGATTTGCTCTGGTGCCCTGCCATTTTACAAAGACGTGTCTGCAGTATTAATCCCTCGTCTCTGCTGAAAATTGTTTTTGTTCTGTCCGCAGTAAAATTGACCGGCATTTGAATTTCAGACTTCAGGTTTCTGAATGTTTAATTCCTCAGATTTGATGGTGCAGTGGTAGTATTGTTGCCTCACAGCTATAGGTTTTCTGGTTTGATTCTTGGTTGGGGTGGCTTCTGTGTGGAGTCTGCATCTCCTCCCTGTGTTTGTGTGGATTTGCTCTGGTGCCCTGCCATTTTACAAAGACGTGTCTGCAGTATTAATCCCTGCGTCTCTGCTGAAAATTGTTTTTGTTCTGTCCGCAGTAAAATTGACCGGCATTTGAATTTCAGACTTCAGGTTTCTGAATGTTTAATTCCTTGCAGATTTGATGGTGCGGTGGTAGTATTTTTGCCTCACAGCTATAGGTTTTCTGGTTTGATTCTTGGTTGGGGTGGCTTCTGTGTGGAGTCTGCATCTCCTCCCTGTGTTTGTGTGGATTTGCTCTGGTGCCCTGCCATTTTACAAAGACGTGTCTGCAGTATTAATCCCTGCGTCTCTGCTGAAAATTGTTTTTGTTCTGTCCGCAGTAAAATTGACCGGCATTTGAATTTCAGACTTCAGGTTTCTGAATGTTAAATTCCTTGCAGATTTGATGGTGCAGTGGTAGTATTGTTGCCTCACAGCTATAGGTTTTCTGGTTTGATTCTTGGTTGGGGTGGCTTCTGTGTGGAGTCTGCATCTCCTCCCTGTGTTTGTGTGGATTTGCTCTGGTGCCCTGCCATTTTACAAAGACGTGTCTGCAGTATTAATCCCTGCTGAAAATTGTTTTTGTTCTGTCCGCAGTAAAATTGACCGGCATTTGAATTTCAAACTTCATGTTCTTCAGAATACATAGTAGCACAACCTTTTTTTCTAGCAATTTTCTAAGTTTATAAGATGAATATTTTAAATTTGTCCCTATTTTTGGGACTGTATTCCCCCATTATTGGCTTCGTCCAGGTTTTTGTGCTAAGGTTGACAGCTATGGCAAGAACTGAATTCACTGAATAGATATCTATACCAAGCGATTGCAGCCCCCCAAACATCTCCAACGCCCAAGTGAGAACTTCTCTCTCCAAAGCAAAAAACACAGCATCCATGGGACCTGATGGTGTCCCCGGCTGTGTGCTCCATGAACTCAACGAGGAATTAAACTCACAGCTAGGACAGCTGTTTAATCATAGTCTTACCTCTGGATACGTACCCAGGGAGTGGCGCACTGCAACTGTGGTCCCACTTCACAAAGGTGGTGCCTCCACCGACCCTGGAAATTACCGGCCCATTAGCTTGACAAGCCTTATCTGCAAAGCCATGGAGAGGATCATAATGGACCTCATAAATAAAGACATAGGGAATTTGCAGACTTTGGATCCATCCCAGTTTGGTTTTGTCAAAGGCAGATCATGCCTTCTAAACTTGGTTGACTTTTTCGAAACAGTCACCAAAGCCATTGATGAGGGAAAGGCAGTCCATACAGCCTACCTCGATCTGGCGAAGGCCTTCGATACAATACCCCACTCGGGTATCATTGAAAACTCATCAGCTTAAATGTTAACCCATACATCACAAGATGGGTTGCAAACTGGCTGAGTGACAGAACCCACAGGGTCAGAGTTGCTGGCGCCATGTCAGACTCAAAGCCTGTCACAAGTGGTGTACCACAGGGCTCAGTCCTGGGCCCACTCTTGTTTGGCATCTACTTTTCCAAGTACAAGCAAACACAGGAGGGTTATGGCTGACAAAGTTTGCAGATGACTGCAAACTGGGCGCCATAGTAGAAAACACATCTGACACAGATATCCTTCAGAAGGGTCTCACAGAAACGGATAACTGGTGCCAGAGCCATGGCCTAAAGTTAAATGCCAAAAATGCATAGTCATACCCTTCGGGAAAAACAAGGTTACCCCTAGCTACCAAATAGGTGGCAATCCACTGAGCACAGAAGAAGTTATCAGGACCTGGGGACCCAGGTTGATAGTAGTCTGTCATTCGACACCCATGTAGCTAAAGTAGTTAGGAAGACCTTCTACATTGCCCACCTTATCATGAAGGGATTCTCATCTAGATCAAGGGAGGTCATAGTCTCCCTATACTCATCACTCATCAGACCAATGATTGAGTACAATGCCCCATTCGAATGTATCTGACTCGACACTTGCAGCAGCTGGAGAGGCCACAAAAGTTCCTCACCAAAAGGATAAAGGGTCTCAAACATCTGTCCTATGCTGCCCGACTGAAAGAACTCCAGCTCTATTCAGTCGCTTACCGCTTGCTCAGAGGTGACCTTTGCCTAACATACAAGGGCATGTCAAACCCAGATTTGATGAATATGCTTGACCTCAAAAAATCTACATCCGTCAGAGCCACAAGGGCGGGAGACTTAACCCTCGACACGGCTATTAATAGGATGTGCTGGAGGGATAGATTCATCACCCAAAGACTCCCTATACTGTGGAATAAAATCCCGGTATATGTGAGGCAGAGCACCTCGCTGGCCTTGTTCAAGAGAAATCTTGACCAATGGATGGGAGATCGAAGATATACCCCAGGGATTACCACAGTGTCACTGCTCGACAGAGGCACAGCAAAATAATGGGTATATTTCCCCATACTAAAGGGGTGGCGTAAGCCACAAAACTATGGGCTAGGCTTGTAAATGCCCTCGGGCAGATAGCCTAGTATGAACCTATGAACCTATGAACCTATGGACTGTAGAATTGTGCATATTTACTGATAAAGGTGCACTGTAGAATTGTGCATATTTACTGATAATGGTGGACTGTAGAATTGTGCATATTTACTAATAATGGTGGACTGTGGAATTGTGCATATTTACTAATAATGGTGGACTGTAGAATTGTGTATATTTACTAATAATGGTGGACTGTGGAAGTCTGAGTAGACTTTTTTATGATAAATGTTCTCAACTGGGCAGTTTTGCCATTATGGGTGCATATGTTTTGTTTCATTGCTTACTTGAAAAATGTTCAAAACAAATTTAAAACACCCTCTAACAAGTGTACTGTATTGTACAAGGAATATAATTAATTTTAGTACAATGAGGAAGGTGTATCAAAGAGCACATGTATGTTTCATATGCAAGGGGCCTATGATTCGAAAACAGCCCAAAATTAATCTTTATCTGCCACTGGCAAAATGTATTTTCTTTGAATGTGGGTTTCAATGCTGTTTCAATGAATGTGAGTTTCAAGGGCAGAGAAGTTTTAATGCTAAGTTTTCATTGTGAGACTGCATTGCTTTGTTTAACAGATGACTTAATGTTTGTGCTGTAAAATACAAAATAAAACTTTCAAATGAAGTCCAACTCATCATTGAAGTAAAGCAGTATGCACATTAGTGTTTATGGTAAATGGAGTGAAATAGCCAAGTAATGGTTCATTGGAATGGCTGCAGAGGCTCCATTCAACCATTATTTTGTCAGGGGGGAAGGGCAGCAAACTCAGACAGGCCCAGCTGAACTATACCTCCCAACTGTCCAGATTTTCAAAGAATTAATAGATTTTTGCTTCTTATTTTTGGTTTGTTGTTCATAAAATTTGTAGTTTTAATTCCTAAATGATTTGCCAGAAGTCACTAAATAATAAGTTTCAGACTTCATAACTTTCATAAAAATGCATGTTAAAGTAAGAGCCGTTCTATCAACTGTCTCAATTTATACAAGAGCAATTTTTAGTAATGTTTATATGTGCCCCCAATATATTTGGCCTTGTTCAGATTTACTGCATTAACAGGTTGAGAGGTACATGCAAATAAATTGCTTTATAGAATTAGGCATAGCCAACCTCTCAACTGTCCCCAATTTTTGGCTCAAAATGTTGCTCTTCGCCCTAATAATCCCTCCACAAAATAGCAATTTTGGAAGAAAACATGGAGGGTTTACAATTAAGAAATAACTGTAATAATCAAAGTTATAGATTACTTGAAATGCATGTAGATTCTTTTATTTTGTCAGCTGCTCAAGGTAGCAGTACTAATATTAAAGTGTCCCTTCTTTGACAGGTAGCAGCTGTATTGTGTGTCTATTTTATATTTTTGCATCACATTTTTGGTCTATTTTTCATAAAATTGTGTTTTTGGCAAATTAGTGACAAATCACTAAAGACTGAAGTTAGAAAATGACAGACATTTGAGTTTCAGATTTTATACCCTTCAGAAAATTCATACTAATGCAAGACCTATTCTATTATCTTTCTAAGTTTATTAGAGCAATATTTAAAAATTGTCCTTATTGTTGTGCCTTTGTCCCACTTCTGTGTATGGCTTTGTCCAGATTTCTTGCTCTTGAGGTTGAGAGGTATGACAAATGTGTCAGGGCCATCACAGTCAGCCAGAGAGATTTCAAATTGTGACATGCTTGTTGCACCCCACTCCCCCATGTAGTGACTCTGGATGTGTCCAAGCAAGGCAAGGAGTAGTTGTATCTACCTTGGATGGGGAGGACACACTGCATAAGTACTACAGTGGCTTTTCATCTGTCCTTGATTTTGCAGAATGGTCTGGTTTCTGTCATATTTTTGTACTGTTGATTTATGCTTATTACTCAGATTTATGCTTATTACTCAAAGTGCCTGTTGCTCTGTGTTTAAGTAGCAATGCTTTAATGACCATAAGGTAAGCTTGTCTGACATTGTAAGATGCAAGTAAGCTTTAATAAGCATACTGTTAAAGAATTGCCAACATTGAAAGCCTTTCTGTTGTTGCCATGCAGAGAATACTTGACTAGATAATGTATAAGCCTTGGGTATTAAAGGACAGGATTCCATTATTTTAAAAAGCTCATTACACTTGTTGGAGACTTCCAGTCATCTCTACAGACTTTACCCGTAAATTAAACAGAATGCCAATCATGTGTGGTCCATAACCTGTACAGTAATCCTTTAAGCAATGTATCTTGAGCTTGTTTCTTGTTTGCTTTTCAGTTTTTACTTTTATCATGTTTTCCCCATGAAACAAGTTGTCAGGCAGCAGGTCTTTTTTGGATAAGAAACATTTTTACAAGTGGGGGCATCACATAGATTTCTACTTTCAGCATGTTGCTTGGTACTTTAATAAAGCTGAATATATTATAATTAGAACTGCAGTGCAAGGAGAAGTGGTTTGAGATGAGTGCTTCTGGTTTTTCTTATACTTGATTTTGACTGGCATTCCAGTAATGTATTTAAAAGTAATTTATTTTTTCATGCCTCACAACCTTTTGTTTCCATCTAGATATTAAGTAAGCTGTCATGCAGCCAATGCATTGAAATATTTTTATTCTTCTACACTTATTTTTGTCTTGATTGGACTTTCATAATGATGGTTTGCCACCCAGGGCAGCGTATTTAATTAAAGTTAGTTTTTTTGTGGTTTTGTGCATAGCCCCTCCCCTTTATGGTTGACCACACCCCTTCCCTTTGACCCCACCCATTCAGCGTCTCTTGCAGCCCCCCTGTGATTTGAAGTCACCAGCCGCCACTGGGACTGCTCCATCGGAGATGCTGGGTAAGCGGATTGATTTGACTGGGAAGCTCATTTTTTTGAGCTATGATACAGAATCGGAATTGCCTAGACATAGTAAAGCCTTGCTGAGTCTAATTATGGTGACTGCCAAAAATGAAATTACTAGAAAATGGAAATCGAAGTCTAGACCAACTTTATTAGAAGTAGTGAATATAGTAACAGAGATAAAACAACTGAAATTAGGATCTTTAGGAAAGGGAAGGATCAAACTACATAGGAAAACATGAGAATAATATATGCAGAGATGGAACGAGGTTTAAGAGCAGGATTTGAATGAGCCATATGCTTAACTGACAGTGACTGGATAGATTATAAGTGATATATAATGTTTGCAACTGCAGTTATTTCAGTGGTGTCTGTGATGTATAATGTTTGCAACTAAAGTGGTGTCAATGTTTATTTTTCATTTATGTAAATTTAAGATTGCCTATGTCATACATGATAATTTAATAAAGATGTTTATTAGAAAAAAAACATCTAGCTCCACTCCTCTTAGCAGAAATGTTATTTGAATTTCATAACAGTGGTAGAACACTGATCACAGTAAATCAGTTTCATTCTTGACCTGGAGAAATGCTTGTTCAAGGGTCTATAGAGTGTGTTCTGTCCAGCTAATGGATTTTACAGTGTCCTTTATTCTAATAAGTGCCAGATCCTAGAAACTTATTCTAGATCGTCAATGTTGCATAGATTTCTGCATATTCTAAAAGTTAAAATGGTAACCTTGCAGGCCATCTTGACTCTCCTTGGCCCTCAAGTTCTTCTGATGACATTAGACCTTAACGAAGTCTACCTACACGGACTTATTTCAAAAGACACAGGCTGTACCAGAAGTTTGATATTGGGGAGTGGAGTTGCCATGAACAGTTTACCTCCTTGCCCTTTGGTTTGGCTACTGTGCCAGATGATTTTACAAAATATCTTCAATAATAGCACAATGCAAGACAACGGATATTCACATCTATCAGTACTTAATTGCCTGAGTCTGGCATAAACTGAGAAGTCAAGCAGAGGGAACTGAATTCCACCACTGATGACCTCACCACACTGGGCTTTTTCCTGAATGTGCAGAAGTATAACTTATGTCCAGCCAGAACTGCCATTCTGCACAAATTCTTGACACCTAGTATATCAAAAACATACCTATCACAGGAAAAGGTACCTGACTTCTTTATGGATGTGGTAGAGAGGTTAGTAGTATCAGTTTTTGACTATTCTGGACTATTTAACATCCACCCCATTGGTAGTACCCATAGCCAGTTTGGACATAGGGAAATGTCTTTGGTTCCTAAAGTATAGCTAGGGCTAGCAGTCTATCCCTAGAGTGTGCTATTTTAGCCTTGTCCTGTGCAAGGAGAGTTTGAATGGCTACAAATGGGAAAAATGAAAACATGCTCTTCAGAAAGCTTACTCCAAAGCAGACCTTGAATAAACTACTGCACAGTGCTTATACTCAGAAACATTGCGATTTTTGTCAAGGCAGAGCAGATGCTAAAGGTTAAAATCCTTTGGTGACTGATGACCAGAAACACCTGTTGTGACCTTTCCTAAAGGTATCTTCTGCTTTAGAAAGATATCCAAGCCAATCAGAAAAGATTGCAATTAAAATGGCAAAAGGGCAGCAAATCTCCACAATGGTAGTAGAACAAAATCCCAGTTTGGGTACTTAGCATTGATATTCATCATATTGATCACTGCTGTGGTAGCCTTAGCTGTATGGGTTATTTCCTGCCAAGTTTCCAAATTTCAGAGCACCTTCTACATTTCCAAACTGCCACACAGCTGCTTCTGCAATTAGTAACATGGTTGTCTCTTTTATTCTTCTGCAAAAAACAAACAAAAAACTAAGCATGTATCTCCTCGTCCTCCTCAAAATTCCTTGGGTAGGAGAAGTTTACTGTGTCTGGCTCAGGGTTTAATTCAGGTTCTTGATCCTTTTTGTAAAGTAGCTTCTGGTAAAAGAAACAGGGATACATATTACTGAAGAGATTCAAGATTCTGACTATGAACAGGACGATACATAAACTGATATGGGTTTTCTCCTCAAATTTCTGATTCAGACTCAGAGGAGAGCTCAACGTCTGATTTTCACTGTAGAGGTACCTCTTTCTCTGAGTCTATTGCTAAAATGTGGCAACAATTAGGTTTTTCAGTCCCTAAGAAAATGCTATGGGTTGTTACAGTAGGATTTTCCAGATTCAACACCCAATCTTCCTGTTCTGTCTCTTTTAGAGGATGTATGTATCACTGCCTGCAATTATCCTGAAATTCAGACAGCTATCCCTAAAAAGTTAGAATATTATTGATAGGTGTGGGGAAAATCTGCAACTTTGATTTTCAAAAATTTAAATTGTCAGGCTCGCATTCTAAAGTTCATTCTGACAAATTGTGAACATATGAAGAACATTTTAGCTGTAGTTTCTTCTTGTGAAGAAAAATCTTGTTTAAATAACTTTGTTTTTTCTGTTGCATAGGTCACTACTCATTGTTTAAAGTGTGCATATATAACTCTGTTGATGCTACTTCAAGGGCTATCGCCACTGGTACTGTTTTGAAGAGGATTGCGTAACTGCATTTTCAGAACCTCTCAGATGATAAAAATCAGATTTTAAATTCTCTTTGGATAGAGATTTGGTGTTTGGCCCCACTGCTAGACGGGTGAACAAAAAGTGTGATGAAAAGGAAAAGCTGATCCAGGAACTCTGTAAGATTTTTCAGCCCTCCTTTTCCAAGGGATGTTCTATCTGCTCATTCAATTTTGCCAAAAAGCAGATCGCTCTCAACAAAATACATGTAAACAGATGATTAAGAAGAAATGGCAAAGGGGTTCAAAAATAAGTCTCAGACCTCCAAAAACCAAGGACAGTCCATCAACTCTGAATGAGAATTTATGAGACTTAGAGCCCCCTCCCATCATGCCCCACTTTTTTCCCAGAACGTCTGTATCACTATTTTTTTCTTTCTGGCAACAGATAGTTTCAGACAAATTGGTTCTGAAAATCATTCATTAAGATTACAGATGTCAATGGGAGGAAATTCCTTCTTTCCAGGGGTTAATTCCTCATACTCCAGATCAGACTTTTGTTTCCACTGGTTCTTCATCACATGATGTTCAAAGGAGTGATAGAACCATTTCCTCCTTCCCAAGTGAGAACATTTTTTATTCGAGGATGTTCCTAGTGCCAAAGAAAGAAATGCTTGGAGGCCAGTTCTGGATCTTTCTTTCCTAGACCGTTTTGTGATACTGCCCAAATTCAAAATCATGTCACTTCACAAATTGTTACTACTTCTTTCTCTTTCAAGTCTTCTGCTAACACCAGACTTAAAAGATGCTTAATCATTACATCTCTATTCATCCACACTTCAAATATTTCTTAAGGTTTGGTGTATCTGGATCACATTATCAGCTCTCTGCCTTACCCTTTGGAGTACCTACTACACCAAATGTGTTCAGAAAGTGTTTAACTCCAGTTATTCCTCATTGGAGGCTATAGGGTATCCACATTTAGACAACTTGATTATCTTTGCAATATTCTTTTTGAAGTGCCAGGAATCTTTCACTTGGGTGAGAGATCTCTTCTACAAGCTGGAATTCCAAGAAAACCTTCAAAAGTCTTTCTTGACTCCTTCACAAAGGATTGTGTTTCTGGGATGTCGACTAGACATTTCAGTTCAAAGAGTTTTTTTTCCCACAGGAAAAACACAGATCTATATCTTTCCAGTCAGACTTCAGTCACTTTGAGGGAATACCTACATGATTTGAGATTTCTTGGCATCTATTCTTCTCATGATATCCCTGCAAGACTCCACATGAGAAAGATACACTGGTATTTGAAGTTTCTTTGGTACCAGCACTAACATCCTTTATTCAAATCTCAGTGCTGGAGTTTGGGGGTTGTCATAACTTGTAGGTGTTTACCTTACAAACACAAAGTGTAGTGTTTTGTTCTCCCATGGTACAATTGGCTAGGCTTAAAAATGGCCCACAAGGACAGTTAGAGAAAACATTTGGTGTAGACAACTGATATCCTTAAATCCAGGTCTCCTCTCCTCTTCTCTCTCTTTCTCTTTCTCTCCCTTCTCCAAAGCAGTCAGTTACCACAGATATCTCAGGCATTGCTTATGGAGCAGTTTCAGAAGGGATAAAAGTGCAGTGGGTGTTAGACACCAAGGACAGACACAAGCAAATAAATATCAAGGTGATCCATGCTCTGATCAAGGCACTTTCCTCTCTGTACCATTTCTGGTCCCCTGGACCTCTTCAGTTGATTACAGACAATACCACAGTCATGTGGCACATTAGTAACCAAGGAAGAACCAGGTTGTACCCTCTTTGCAGATGTTAGATTGGGATATAGCTTCACATCACAGTCTCACGCTACAAGCATTTTACTTTCCATCAGATCACAATTGTGTGGCAGACAAGCTGAGCAGGACCAGGGAAAACCTTCAGGAATGGAAAGTAAATTGGGGGGGGGGTCTCCCAATATTTGATCCATCTTTGAGGAGTTCCTCAAGTAAACCTCTTTGCCTCCTCTCTGATCAATCAACTTGTAAGATTCTGTTCCAGGACTACATCCAAGTAGGCTTGGCAGATGGATGCCTTTTCTTTATCTTGGACAGGAATGCTCCAGTATGATTTTTCCAATTTTCCACTAATATATATCCAGGTACTTCTGAAAATTCAGATAGAATCATCCCAAGATCCTTGTGGTAATTCCCTGCTGGCCCAGACAACTGTTGTTCTCCCTTCTTTTGGAAATGGCCAATAACTTTCTTACAGAATTGATCTACTCACACAAGAACAGCAGTGTTTGATACACCCCAGCATCAATCAGCTTCAACTGATTGCCTGGATGATAGGGTCTTAATTCTTCTTAGTCACATCTTTACCAAGGACATACAGCAGGTACTAATGAAGGCAAGAAAACCTGCTACTAGAAAATCGGAAACAGTTTTCTAGTTGGTTTCAACAACATAACCAGCACCCATTCAGGGCTAGTTGTTCTCTGCTTTTACAATATTTGTGTGAGCTACTATCCTATGACCCTTTTTATTCCTCTATCATGGTTCATTTATGGGCCATTTCAGCATGTCGGCCAGTGGATTCTCCTCTTTCAATGCAGTCTAATATCAAAATGTTTGAAATGGGTTTTGCATAAAAGGCTTCAAAGAAAACTAGTGGCCCCACATTGGAATCTTAATTTTGTGTTAGAGAAGCTAACACTTGCTCCATTTGAACCAACTAACCTGGCTGATTTGTGGTTCTTAACATGGAAAACAGTTTTATTGATTTTTCTGACCTCAGCAAGAAGGGTACCTCAGTTGCAAGCTCTTGTGGTGAGTCAGTACTATCTCATTTTCTACAGGGACAGGATTTCTTTGAGAACAAATCCTACTTTTATGCCTAAAGTGGTATCCGAGTTTACTTTAAGCCAAACTGTCTATCTCCCCATTTTTTTTTCCTGAACCTAAAAATGAAATAGAAAGCATACTCCATACCTTGGATGTCCACAAACAACTCGGGTACTATCTTGACAGAATTAAATCTTTCTGATCTTCAGACCAATTGTTCATATCTTGTTAAGGTAAGGATAAGGAAAAACCTGTATCAAAACAGACTGCTTCCAAATGGTTGCCTAAGGCTATTGCCTTTTGGTGAACTTACTATAACAAAACTACTCCAAGCAGGGTCAAGGTCCACTCTACCAGGGTCTTAGCTTTATCTATACCTTTTCTGGAAAGGAATGGATTCTTGAAGTATTCTAGAAGCTGTTACTTTGTCTTCTGTACATACTTTCACAGACCACTATAAGCTTGATTCCTTCTATAGGTCCAGATCAGGATTTGCCAGTCCCATCTCCAGGGGCTCCTGGACTCTTCTCCTTCCATCTCCAAATGTAGTTAGCTAGGCTAATCTCCCCATGTAGCTAAGGCTACAGTAGCAGTAATCAACATGATGAACATAGTAGGGCTTTCCAAGAAGTTGCACACTGAGCAACAGCTTAATTTCAGCTCTGCCAGTGTGAAAAAAAATGACAGATAAGGGCTAGTAATTCTGCCAATTTTAGTAAAATCCAGTTAATGGCTAGCAACTACACTGCCTGGATGCCAGCAAAGAAGAAACTTAAAGAGCCTGAAAGAAAATCAACTAAAAAAGGTGAAGAAAAAACACTGACTGAGAAAAATCCTTCAGTTGTCCAGCAAAAAGCAGTTCAAGCTCCAGCTTTGGTACAGGAAATTGTTTCCAGTAATTTAGAGGAAAAATACATCAAATGTATTCAGAGCTTATTAAAATAAATGACACATTGAAATCGTATATCAGCTCAAATAAAAGGCTAGAAATGGAAAAAGCTTTAAACAGCTATTAAGATTAACTGATAAAACTGCAAAAAATCTGAGGTCAAAATGGTGGCAGAATATAAGACTATTCAAGAAGAGATGTTTAAAAAATGTTAGTGTTAGAGGACAGAGCACACAGAGAAAACCATAGATTTTCTGTAGTACCAGAGAAGCTGGATAGAACAGGCTGTATTAATTTTCTGAAAGCATAAATAAGCAACTGGACTGTTATTCCACAACAGGATTTGTTAATTGAATCGTGTGTATGTTCTAAGCCAGGCAAAGACAAAGCAGCCAAGATCTGTATTAGTAAAGATGCAATCATACCAGCAGAAAGAGTTTATCCTGACAGAACTGTGGCAGAAGGGCAAAGTGTTTATGGAAAATGATTATTCACTTTACACTAAGCAGAAGAGAAGTATATTTATCCCAACGGGGTGGGGGGGGGGTCAAAAGGCAGGTGTGAGGTTCAAGCTGCTGTACTCAGCTGTCTTCAGAATATTTTTCCTAGAGGATCAAATTTGTTTTTGATACAGAACAGGCTAAAGAAGCAATACAAACCTTTGTCCAACAAAATATGTGCCAGTAAACAGAAGGGGACTTTGCTTCTCACTTTTTTAATAATAAAGCTCTGAGAGACTTTGCCATTGAAACCTTTTACAGTGTCCCAAAGGTAAATGCTTGATAGAGAAAAAAAAACCACAGGAGTTGACTAGAAGATTCTGGAAACACTTAGAACTGAACCAAAGAATTGTGAGATGGAGAAGATCAGGAAAAAAGACCAGCACGACTGCAATTAGTGAATGCAAGAGAGACTATAAAGCATCAGTCACATTTGTGAAATATGGCCTTACAACAAAATGTGGCTGCGAAAAAATGGACTTTTGTTGACTTTGTTGTAGAGGGACTGAAAGACATATACCCCACTTCATGTCTTTAATGTTTGGAAGGACACTAAATGGAAGAAAGATAAAAAAATTAACAGTAAGTAAAATAATGTTTGTTCTTAGC
The DNA here is from genome assembly GCF_019279795.1 of Protopterus annectens. Taxonomy (NCBI): domain Eukaryota; kingdom Metazoa; phylum Chordata; order Ceratodontiformes; family Protopteridae; genus Protopterus; species Protopterus annectens. The sequence goes on along the minus strand of NC_056746.1, from coordinate 1,004,182,093 downwards.
AGTATTTGTATAAAACATTTCATGATATAAATTGCATGTTATATAGTAAAACATTTTCAGTGATTGTTGTATGTGCTAAAGATACTAAAGAAAACAAATACTTTTTCCTCTGTTGGTTTTAAGAAATGTAGGTATTACAGTGTAAAAAGTTGAAAGGCTGGACAAAGGTGCGTTTATGTTAGGCTGTAATCTTGGGCTGTTGAGATGAGGATGTGGTTTAAAAGCACACTGATTATAATATATGTAGAGTTGAGATGTTTTTTTTTACTTCTGCGTGGTAAATGTCTGGGTTAACACTATTGGCTTAGTCTAATAATAATAATAATCTTAATTTAATAGCAAGGTATTTGTGTGAGATACACAAAGGGCCACTGTGAATGTAATGGATTGCATTCCTTTTAGCAAATACATTTTCAGTGTGAGTTGAGAAGTCTGCATCTGAGGGCAGTGTACATTCTGTTATGTTTCCATGGAAACAACTTGACTAAAGGTGAGGGCAATAAATCTCTAGAAGCCTGGGCATTGCTTGTTGAAAGTAACATAAAATTAAGGGATAGAAGGGCAAGCAGCTTTGTAAGAAATACAATTTGAAATTAGCTTTTTTAATAACCAAATTCTTCAATGCAATTACTTTAAACATAGCCAGTACACTTTTTCTTAAGGATAAAAGCTAATATTTTCTGAAAGCATGCACGTTGTTTTTCATATTAAAGATAATGCAAGGACAGACAGCAATTAATTTAAGTAGGAAAATGGGCTGCAACATGTAGTTTAGCATGGATAACCTTAATTTTAGGTTAAGTAAAGACTGTGATGTAGCTGTCAGTTTGGGGCAGTTGTTCCTATCAGGAGGGTTAAACATTTTTGAAGTTGTACATAGTTTTATGTATTTATTTTAAATTAATATCTTCAGGGGGTGTTTGCTGGGGGGGGGGGTTTGCTTGAGAGTTTTCATTAAAACACAAAGTTTTGAAAAATGTGACATAGGTATAAATGGAAATGGCAAGAAACAACTGTATAAAGCATTAACCTGCAAAACATTAGTGGGTGCATGTAATACAAAATCTGGAAATCAACACTTAAAAAAGCTGTCTCATATAATAGGTAGGAAAATAATTTCTTATCATAATGGCTATTCTATCCAAATTATTTTGGGACATAAATAGCCTCACAAGTATAGACAAAAAAGAGTATTGAACTGTGTTAAGAAATGAAGAGTATAAATATCAATGCTACAGGAGATGCAGTTGGAAAGAAGTGAGCATGTGAACTTGATTAAGAAATTATTTCAGGATGGATATTCTGCAGGTTATCAGGGACAAAGGAAAATAGGAGTACATATACTAATTGCTAGAGGGGCTCCAACAGTGATAGAAGAGGGAAAAAGCTAATTATAGAGCTTAAGAAAATTTTGGAAGAACTAATCTACTTTCAGCAGGGAATATTACTTATAGGTGGACACTGGAAATTGAGTTACACGAGTGAGGATGTATCTGAGAGACATAGAAGGGAAATATAACAAAAGAGGGTAGATCTCTATAGAAAATTTTGAAAGTATTTGGTATGGAAGACATGAATTCAGTAATAGGAACTCTGAAAAAATGTACACATCATTCCCAAGGTACAATAGCTGGGCTAGACTAGACAAAAATTATATTTCACAGGACCATATGCATTTAATTGAAAGCTTTGACACACATCCAATAACTGTTTCAGATCATGTACCAATAACAACTGAGACAAAAATGCAGGGTAATGAAGTAAAAATGAGACATTAGCATGTCCCCAACTACCTGTTAAAAAGACAGTAATTTAAGGAATGGGTAGTGGAAATTATTCGAGAATTTTTAGGGAAGATGTAACTAATGAGGGGAATCAAATGAAAGTGGAGTTTAAAAATAGGGTAGAAATAAAAGAAAAATAGATACGGTTAAGGAGTAACAAGAATTATTTAGAGTCTGTCAAAGAAACCAAGAACCAAATTAGAGTGTGTGACTGTGACTATGCAGTAAAAGGTAAATATAAAAACCAATACCAAAAAAGAAAAAAAGTTTCCCATGTAGTGCTCAATACAAATGTATCAGTTTATTAAGTAAACACGGGACAAATTAAAACCCTGGAAAACACTTGAAATAATAGTACCAAATAAATATGGCAAGCGCTTCCGTCCCTTAAATATCAAGACTTCTTTAGAACCATAATTATCCAACCAGAAACGCCAGTTAAAAAAACTAGAACTGAGTATCACGTGATTCATATAACCAATCAAAATAATTCAACACAAAATCTCTGAATGTCATAAAAAGTATTAACTTCATATATACAAAATCCATAAATTAATCTTGTGAAGTATTAAACCAAGAATTAAAACAGTTGTTAAAAAAACTAACATATGTTGATTTCATTACATGACTTAAAACTCTGTCAGCCATGAAAAATGAAGTATGTATATGTGTATATAAACAGTTAACTTGTCCAGTGAACCATTAATTGTTTTGATGTAAAAATTCAAAAAAGTGATCATATAAGATGATAAAAAGCTTGGTTAGGAAAACTAAAAAAGCCCTGTAAGTTTAATAGTGGAACTCAATAAGAACTAAAATACAAGTTGGCACTTCTTAATTTCAAAGCTGGTATAATAGAAATCCATTTATTTAGTCCAGGAAATGTGGCTGCATTAAGTTTCAACTGCCACTTGAGTTCTTTATATTGTATTAAATTTTCCCAACCCCCCCCCCAATCATTTTAAGTGCAATCTCTAAAATTGCAAATAAAAATGTTTTGAAGTTGAGCATGTCAAAGAATGCTTGTAAAGTGAATTATATATGTTATTGTTCCTGATGTCATAATTGTGCTCATAAATTCTTTTGAGGAGAGGTCTTTCCATTTTACCAATGTAAAAAACAGGGAAACCCAAGTACTTTGCAATATAAATAACTCCTTTAGTTGAACAGTTCCCTTTGACTAAGGGGACATTGATAGTAATGTTACATTCTAAATTAATAACTGTTTCTTCCAATAATGAAACCACACTAGTTGCAAAAAAACTCAGTAATGTGTCCCTGAGTCATTGTTGATGCAGTTTCTCGAATTACAATTTTCCCCCAAAAAGTTTTTTATATTTAACACTCTTTTAAACATATGCTGTTTTATATGTCTCTTCATCTGTTTTAAATATACTCCAGTTGTTTCTAATAATGTTTTTAATTAAATGATTGTGGTGATTATATTGTATTGCTAAAGCTTTCCAAAAATTATTTTCATTTGAAGTGTTAATAGCCATGGATTTCTTGTGAAATGAAAAGTTGGAGTCTAAAAGCGGGAGGTATTTGTTAATCAAGAAAAGTTGACTTTATTTGCAGAGAATATTGTTTTGTACCTGATAAAAACCAGAAAAGGACATTTCAGTGTTGTGAACATTCTGAGACAGATTCAATTCTTTTCAGGATACAAAATTAATGAAGCTAAAACAAAGGCTTTAGCTGTAAACTATGTACCCACACATGAGCTGGTTCAGCAAAACCTATATTTATGGGGATACTATAAAATGAAGTATTTAGGAGTATGGGTTAAAATAATTCTGTTATGAAAGCTAAGGATATATGGGAAGAGACTAAACAGAGGATAATACAAAAATTAAGAAAGCAGAAATTCTTGTTTATGGATATGGATAGCAAATACAATCTGTGAAAATGTTTTTAGTCCCTTTAGTTTTATACACAGGTCAAGCATATTTTTATCAACCAGAGTAGAAATTGTGGATAGTAATTAATAAAGAATTGAAGGATTTTTATCTAGGAAGGAAAGAGAGCAATGCTCAAGTGGGATAAGCTAATCCTTTCAGCAGAACAAGGTTGTTTAGGATTACCTTATTTAAAGGGATATTTTAGAAATACATAGTTAAAGTTCATATACATAACACAAGCAGAAAACAATAATTCAAAGTGGAAAGGGGTGTTGAAGCGAGGTGAGGAGAAAGTGAGATTTTGGATGCATGTCCTTAAGGAGAATAACAACAGCCATGCAGAATGTTATATTTATAAAGTAGCAGAAACTATTCTAACAACTAACACAATACAATAATGCAGAAAGGAGATTCTGCTAATAGGGATGACTGCAATTAGGGGTATAGAGAATAGGCAAGAGAGGGGCTGAAATTTACTGGAGAAAAATGGAAAAAGAACCAAGGTATCGGGAGCAAATAACTAGAGAGGGAAATGTAATAGAATGAGAACGCAGGCTAGAAACTGCCTTCCCATCAGGGATTAATATTAGAGTATAGGCAAATAGAAAGGGATAGAGGAACCCAAAGTGAAAGACCTGCTGTAGTAAAGTTTTTAGTTGAATCTAGAACAGAAGTTGCTGTTAAAAAGGGATAATTAGTAAACCATATAAAATACTGCATGATAATTATAGGAATCAGTCAGAGGAGGTTAGAAATTATTGGTAAGAGGGGCTGGATCAGTAATTCACAAGGAAGCAATGGGAGGAAATATGTAAGGCTCCCAAATATGCAACAAAGTCTAGAAGATTTAGAATTTTTGTTTGAAAGTGTTTGCATAGGTACAGTGGATATAAAAGTATACACACCCCTATAAAATGTCAGGTTTTTGTGATATAAAAAAATGAGACCACAATAAATCATTTCAAAACTTTTCCCACCTTTAATGTGACCTATAACCTGTACAATTCAATTGAAAAACAAACAAATCTGTTAGTGGAAAAAATATAAAAAATAAAAAATATACAATAAGCTGGTTGCATAAGTGTGCACACCCTTAAACTAACACTTTGTTGAAGCACCTTTTGATTTAATTACAGCATTCAGGCATACCCTTCTCCTGACTGATACCTTTTAACAATGAGATCCCTTTGATGCTTTGTAAGCTGTCTGTGAACCATTGCTCTTGCTGTAGCAGGCAACTGAATAAATGTCAGGAAAATCCTGCTAGGACAGCTGAACTTTATTTGGGGTTAATCAGAGTCACATTAATTGATGGCAGGTGTGTACCCAAAAAAAATGAATGTTGTAATTAAATCAAAAGGTGTTTTAACAAAGTATTAGTTTAAGGGTGTGCTCACTCATACAACCAGCTTATTGTACATTTTTTATTTTTTTATATTTTTCCCCTAACAGATTTGTTTGTTTTTCAATTGAATTGTACAGGTTACAGGTCACATTAAAGGAGGGGAAAGTTTTGAAATGATTTATTGTGGTCTCATTTTTTTATATTACAAAAATCTGGCATTTTAACAGGGGTGTGTACACTTTTTATATCCACTGTATTTTTATACCCCAAGTAGACTGCAAAGAATTTTATCTCAGGTAGATGGCAAATGTTGAGGTGTAATGGAAAATAAAGAGATACCTGGACACATATGTTTTGGGAGTGTAATGAGTTGATAGAATTTAAGAAATTCCTACAGAGTACTCTGTCAGAAATATTGGGTGAGCAAATGGGTGTAAGTAAAGACATTATTTATTTATGTTTTAATTTTATTTTATCTGGAATACAGGATCAAAATTGTCTGGAAATAGTAAAGCCTTGTTAAGTATAATTCTGATGACAGCCAAAAAAAGCAATTACTAGAAAATGGAAATCATAGTCTAAACCAACTGTATTTGAAGTGGTGAATATTGCAACTGAGATAAAGGAACTGAAAATGGGAGCTTTAGAAAAGGGTAGGAGTAAATAACATAGAAATAATGGAAATCGTGGGAATAATACATGCAGAATAATGTTTTCAAGGAGGAGTGAGGTTTACGGGAAGGCAGAAGTTGAGCAACTTATGTAATGTTGGATTGATGATAATTATACAGGGGAATATATGTGATATATAATGCTTGTAATTGTGAGATTGTTACTATGTCTTGTTTATATATATATATATATATATATATATATATATATATATATATATATATATATGGGTCTACTTTACATGGTCGACTTCAGAAAGTCGACTTTCATATGGCCGAGACCATATGGGCGACTTTCGAAAAGCCGACCATGTAAAATAAACACATAACACACACCAAACACTTACCTTTTAACTGTTAGCATGGAGCAAACCCCCTTGCACACCCCTGTAACTTAAATATATCAAATCTGAGATCGCACTACAGTGCGGAAGAGGAAATGTTCCCATTCCGCACTGTACGGAGATAGCGCTTCTCCATGGTCGGCTTTTCGAAAGTCAATCATATGGTCTCAGCCATATGAAAGTCGACTTTCTGAAAAGTCGACCATGTGAAGGGGACCCATATATATATATATATATATATATATATATATATATATATATATATATATATATATATATATAGATAGATAGATATGCTTGCCTATGTCTTAAGTTATAATTCAGTAAAGGTGTTAAAATTAAAAAAAATGATGAACATAGTACAGTTATATAAGTAAATTTTCCATAACTGTAGATGCTCCAATGATCACTGCTGCAGTAGCCACTCCCTTCTCCATCCCATTATTTTTGGTGTACTTTTTATGCCATGGTGTACACATTTATTTTTTGTTGTTCCTAACTTTGTTCTTTCAGTGCTCAGCCTCCCTCTCTGTGTTGGCAGGAAAATTCTGAAAGGTTTTGCACCCAAACTTGTCTTTTACTCAACTCAGCTCAAGCTGCCTGACAGTTTAGGTGCATGGAAGGTGCCCTGAAGCTTTGGAAGCTGGGCAGCTGTTATATCCTTGGCAGGTTATAACTCATATAGCTAAGGCTATTGCAACAGTGATCATTCAAACATCTACTATTATTGTAAGTTTATTTACACAACTGTTCTTTCTAGAAGTCATGTAGATGAGAAGATGGACAAACTTCCAATAACACAATGTGGCAAAAAAACAAATTATGGTGTGAGTGATTCTCTTCTTTATACAGTATATCATACTGATGCCTGTGGCATGAGAAAGGCAAGTTCTGCATGGGGTATTTCCGAAAGCTCTGGAATTCAGACTACATGATCCGATATTAACCTGCAGCATAATTCCAGTAGGTTACATGTGATCTTTCTAGAAATAATCCTTAAAATGAACCTTTATCTATTACCAGAATTGTACTAGCCAAACTGTCAGCTTCAAAGCATACATGTGTAGATAATGTTCACTGGTATGAGGGAGAATACAATTCTGCTGGAAAACAGCCTCATTGTGGGCCTCACTGAAGGGGAAAACATGTCTGCCTTGGCTAGAAAGGGATATATATCAAGGCTCTGTTGGCCTTACGAAGGTAGGTATTCAGAATACCCCTAGTCAATGGAAGAAATCAAGAAAGCAAAAAAAGGGGACCACTTGATGAAGAAAGGGTCACGGCATCTCTTGTTTGATCACTGTTGGTAGGGACCGGAGAGAAGAAGTGGGGGAGGGGGGGCATAGGTGGTGTTCAGAAATACAAATATGTTGCAAACTGATTTGCCCTATATCCTAACGATCTTTTGCAATGGGGCGGCTCATACTATAGGACTGCAGGACTGCAGCACCCCCGCCCTGCAGCCCCCCCACCTGTACAATAAACTTGAAAAATAAAATTCACGGACTCCACGCATGCAAGCATGGTTCCTGAGAACTCATTTGTGAACTTAGTTGCAGAGTGTGTGTATGTGTGTGTGTGTGTGTGTGTGTGTGTGTAATGCCTCAGGTGCTACATGGTGGTGGGTAGAGAATAAGGCTTGAACCCTGTACCTTGAGCCCAGGTGGCAGGAGCCTGAATTCCCTACCCACCACCATTTGTAAAAACATTGCAGATTTTTCCCTCATACTTGTTTTATTCCTCATAAAATCTGTGGTTTCTGTATTTGTGTCCTTGCAAAGATGGTAGTGCAATGATGCTGTGGTGGCATTGTTTCCTGACAGCTACAGGTTCTCTGGTTTGATTCTTGGCTGGGGTGCCTTACCTTTTCTGTGGAGTCTGTATGCCCTCCCTGTGTTTGTTTCCTCTAGTGTCCTCCCATCTTACAAAGACATGTGTCTATCTGGAGTGTTTCTCCCTGGGCCTCTGCTAAAAGTTAGCTTTTGTTCCATGTCAGACTTTCCTGGTTAATAAATGTTAAAAATGACACGCATTTGAATATCAGACTTCATATTCTTCAGAAAGTGCATGGTAACGCAAAAGCTTTTATTCTAGCAATTTTCTAAGTGTATAAGAATGATATTTGAAATTTGTCCCTATTTTTGGGATTGTATTCCCCCATTATTGGCTTCATCCAGATTTTTTGTGCTAAGGTTGAAAGCTATGGTAAAAACTGAATTCACTGAATATGTTTGGGGGCTATATTCCCCCATTACTGGCTTTGTCCGGGTGTGTTTTGCTAAGAGATTGAGAGCTATGGTGAGAACTGAATTCACTGAATGTTTGGGGGCTGCATTCACCCATTATTGGCTTTGTTCAGGTGTTTTGTGCTAAGAGGTTGACAGCTGTGTTATGGTGAGAACTGAATTCACTGAATGTTTGGGGGCTGTATTCACCCATTATTGGCTTTGTTCAGGTGTTTTGTGCTAAGAGGTTGACAGCTGTGCTATGGTAAGAACTGAATTCACTAAATGTTAGCCATTTAAGTTTCTGTCTTCCTCTTTCACAAAACAGCTGATTTGGCATAGTGGTATGTTGCTCTGACTGTTTTGCACAGGGTCCTGGGTTTAAGGCTTGGCAGTGAAATGTATGGTGGTAACACAGCATTTTATTCTAGCAACTTTCCAACATTATACAAGCAATGTTTAAAATGTGTCCCTGGTTTTTGGGCTTTTGTCCCCCCCACAATAAACTTTGGCTTTTTCCAGACTTTTTGTGCTGCAAAGTTCAGAGATATAGCTGAGCGAGTAGATTTTACAAGAAGCTGAGAGCTGCAGGGGAGCAAAAGTTTAGTGCTGCTTATGCTAAGTCTGCTTGCCTTGTTAATAGCACAACAGGTAGTATACTTGCTTTTGATGCAGAAGGCTGTGGGTTCTACTCCCACAGTAGATAGATGCATTGCTGATACTGTATTTTGCAAAGGGGGTGGATGCTGCACTCCTTTTTGGCAACGATACCTAGTAACTATGAACCTTTTTTTTATTTTTTTTATTTAACATTTGTTGACCAGGAATGTCCGACTAGGTTCCACAGAGCCTGTTTTCAGCGGAGGCCCGGGGAGAGATGCTCCAGATGCATGTCTTTAGAATGTTATTGTTTGCCATCCATTCCCTATTGCTTCTCATTTTTTTAATGTTAAATAGGCAATTTATTCCTCAAGGGTAACAGGCACTTTATTTGTAGATGAAACAATGAAATACAAAGTTGTTTGCTAGCAGCAGCCTCTTCCTTAGTTACAGATCTCTTTAATGTGGAATTATTTAGATGACTTTTACTTCAGAGATTGTGCATATGTACTGATACTGGTGGACTGTAGAAGTTTGAGTAGACTTTTATGATGGAAATGTTCTGAATTGGGCAGTTTTGTCATTATGCATGCATTTTGTTTCATTGTTTACTGGAAAATTTTCAAAACAAATTTAAAACACCCTCTAAAACTGTACTGTATTGTACAAGGAATATAATTTAATACAATCAGGAAGGTGTATGAAAGAGCATGTGTATGTTTCGTGTGCAAGAGGCCTGTGATTTGAAAACAGTCCAAACCCAAAGTTAATCTGCCACTGGCAAAATGTATTTTCTTTGAATGTGGGTTTCAATGCTGTTTCAGTGAATGTGAGTTTTCAAGGGCAGAGAAGTTTTAATGCTAATTCTGTTTTCATTGTGAGACTGCATTGCTTTGTTTAGCAGATATGATATCTATTAGTGTTTGCGCTGTAAAATGCAAAATAAAACTTTCAAATGAAGTCCAAATCATCGCAGAAGTAAAGCAGTATGCAGATTAGTGTTTATGTTTTTTGTTTTTCGGCTTTTCCTGGTTAGTGTTTATGGTAAATGGGGTGAAATAGCCAAGTAATGGTTCATTGAAATGGCTGTAGGTGGGGAAGCTCCATTCGACCATGATTTTGTGAGGGGGGGGGGCAGCAAACTCAGACAGCCCTGGCTGAACTATACCTCTCAACTGTCCAGATTTTTGCAGAATGAAGAGATTTTTGCTTCTTATTTTTGGTTTGTTCCTCATAAAATTTGTGGTTTTCTGTCAAATCATTTAGGAATGAAGTCACTAAATAATGACAGACACTGAGTTTCAGACTTCATAACCTTCAGAAAAATGCATGCTAAAGCAAGACCTGTTATTCTATCAACTGTCTCAGTTTATACAAGAGCAATTTTTAGTACTGTTTATATGTTCCCCCAATATATTTGGCCTTGTCCAGATTTCCTGCATTAACAGGTTGAGAGGTATGTGCAAATAAATTGCTTTATAGAATTAGGCATATCCAAACCTCTCAACTGTACCCGATTTTGGCTCAAAATGTTGCTCTTCCCCTAATAATCTCTCCGCAAAATGGCAATTTTGGAAGAAAATATGGAGGATTTACAATTAATAAATAACTGTAATAGTCAGTTATAGATTGCTTTTATTTCAGAAACGCATGTAGATTCTTTTATTTTGTCAGCTGCTCAAGTTAGCAGTACTAATATTAAAAAATGTCCCTTCTTTGCAGGTTCCCAGCTGTATTGTGTGGCTATTTTATATTTTTGAATCACGTTTTTGGTCCATTTTACATAAAATTGTGTTTTTTGGCAAATTAGTGGCAAATCATTAAAGACTGAAGTTAGAAAATAATGACAGACATTTCAGTTTCAGATTTCATACCCTTCAGAAAATTCATACTAATGCAAGAACTACTATTCTATTATCTTTCTAAGTTTATAAGAGCAATATTTAAAAATTGTCCTTATTTTTGGGCCTTTGTCCCACTTCTATGTATGGCTTTGTCCAGATTTCTTGCTCTGAGGTTGAGAGGTATGACAAATGTGTCAGGGCCATCGCAGTCAGCCAGAGACATTTCAAACTGTGACATACTTGTTGCACCCCACTCCCCTATGTAGTGAATCTGGATGTGTCCAAGCAAGGCAAGGAACAGTATGCAGTGTAAATGTGCAGACTATCCCCCCATCCAAGGTAGACACAAGTACTAGAGTGGCTTTTCATCTGTCCTTAATTTTGCAGAATGTTCTGGTTTCTGTCATATTTTTATACTGTTGATTTATGCTTATTATTCAGAAAGTGCCTGTTGCTCTGTGTTTAAGTAGCAATGCTTTAACGACCATCTGGTAAGCTTGTCTGAGATTGTAAGATGCAAGTAAGTTTTAATAAGCATACTGTTAACGAATTGACAACATTGAAAGCCTTTCTGTTGTTGCCATGCAGAGAATACTTACATAACTAGATAACATATAAGCCTTAGGTATTGAAATGCATATGACAGTATTTGTAATAAAGGACAGGATTACATTATTTTAAGAGCTCATTACAGGCTTTACCTGCAAACTAAACAGAATGCCAATCTATCATGTGTGGTCCATATCCTGTGCAGTAATCCTTTAAGCAATGTATGTTGAGCTTGTTTCCTGTTTGCTTTTCATTTTTTACTTTGTTCATGTTTTCCCCATGAAACAAGTAGATAGTTGTTGTCAGGCAGCAGGTCTTTTTTGGATAAGAAACATTTTTACAAGTGGGGGTATCACAGAGATTGCTACTTTCAGCATGTTACTTGGTACTTTAATAAAGCTGAATATAAATTATAATTAGAACCGCAGTGCAAGGAGAAGTGGTTTGAGTTGAGTGCTGCTTGTTTTTTTATACTTGATTTTAACTGGCATTCCAGTAATGTATTTAAAAAATAATTTATTTTTTCATGCCTCACAACCTTTTTGTTTCCATCTAGATATTAAGTAAGCTGCCATGCAGCCAATGGATTTAAATATTTTTTCTTCTACACTTTCCTTTTTTCTTGATTGGAGTCTCATAATGATAGTTTGGCACCCAGGGCAGCGTATTTAATTAAAGTTACAGTTTTTGTGGTTTTTGATCATAGCTCCTCCCCTTTCTAGTTGGCCACACCCATTCCCATTGACCCCACACATTCAGCTGTCTCCTGCAGCCCCCCTTTGATTTGAAGTCACCAGCCGCCACTGTTGTATGACTGAGTGACCACTCACGAATCATAAAAATACAGTGTTCATAATATCACATGTTAGAGAACTGGTCACTCTATGAATGAGAGTGGCAGTGATGAACTATCTGCTCAATGCCACACCCTTAAGACCTCCCTACATAAGGCAGTAGCAATGAGTTTTCCCTTATCTAGTAAGACACCAGATCATTACCATGTTTTGAGTGACCTCTCAAAGGAAGATAGTCTTTAAATGCAATAGAGAAAAAACTCACACCATCTCTACAACACTGATATGAAGTTGAGACTCATGGCAAGACTCTTATTTGGTCAAAGTACCCCTCAGTCTAAGGACATACACGTCTGTGGTGACAATTACCTCTGATGCTTGAATAACATAGAAATTCCCCCATTAAATTATTGGTTTCTACCAATAAAATTTTGAAGCAACAAATTCTAGAAAGCTTGACTGGTACAGAGAGGGTCAGAGTACTGAGGAAACACTGGACTCCAAGTCCACTGAAATATTTATATGTGGCACCTAGCACAGAAAACCATGACTTATATGGTGGCCACCATGAAATTGAGGATTCTTCTGAAGGACATCTGCTATAGCACCTGAAAAATAAAGAAGTAGAATTAATGCATCTAGGGTAGACCATACTCTGTGAAGGGCAGAAGTATGAATTCCATTCTGCCTGAGGAGAAACCATTGGATGATACACCCATGAACTATTTATCTACATATCAGAATACCTCAGCTACCTGCATTGCCAAGTATGATGCTTCTGTGGATATAGTTGAAGAATACCATGGGGTCTTAATTGAACTAAAGGTGATGGGCCACAACTGGAAATGACTGTCTACTACTCAGAAGCAGAGAATCCCCAGAAGGGTTTTGCAATCTTTATGTGATGATAAGCATCCAGGAGATTAGACAACATGTCTATTCTCCCTTTGATAAGCATGGGAGGATGGAATGTGACCACATAACTGAGAGTTGACTACACATCTCATTCCTTGCCATGATCTTTTTGTGGTGTGGGACATCTGGGAAGGGATGGCACAGAATCTGTGGGGATAAAGAAAGGGATGTTATAGATCCACTCAATATTACCCTAGACCTTGAGTACTTTGAGATATGTCTTCAAGAAGAGGCATGAAGCAAGAACCTCCATGACTGCCTCCAATAGGAGATCATTGGCAATGAAAATAGGATTGATGTGATCTACCTCTGGGTGGACTATTCCTTAAATTTTGGGGAGCTAATCTCTCAGCAAAGGACCCTGCTAATGACTTATTGGGGAAGCCTATAAACATCCTATATTTTGTTGTTGGAGCTGAGGATGCACTGGAACCTGGGTGACATTGACTCCACTGGAGTCTAAAAATAAGAGATGGATAGAACTTCATTTCTGTAGTGCACAGGGTTGTTCAGACCCCTGAGATGTTCATGAAGTTCAGGACAAAATGGGTCCAAAAGGTTTCCCCTAAACATTCCCTTTGAATGTTGTTCAGCACAGCTAGGTGTTCCATTGTACAGCAATGATGGATCTGTTACTCTTATCTGCCCCTTCCATAGCACTGTAGGTCACACAAGCCGTAATGTTGTGGGTGGAGTTTGAGGGAGGCCTGAAATATGATTTCTCATTCAAGACGTTGTCGGGCAACATTTCCTCTGCACATGAAATCTCAGCTGCATTGTTGCTCTGAATTTACAGAATGTACACAAGATATAATTCTAAGTCCTCAGGGAGAACGGAAGATACCAGGACCTTCTTAAATTTGTCCATCACCATTAATCCTTTATCTGGAAGGTGAACACCTAGACTCTGAGAAGTGGGGTTCATACACTGGGCTGCTGATGAATGGCATCAGATTTGTGAGTCTCTCCCCAGACTGCTGATTTCCACAGTGATGGAAGATTCTTTGGCCTCCTTGGGTACTGTGGTCACGCCCTATGATTTCTTTCAGGTGACAGTGGTAACATCTTTCAAAATGTCAACTAAGGGAGGAATTATGCAGAAGGACTGCTGGGACAGGTAACATGCTTGCTGAAGTCTATGCTTGGGGTGGGGGAGGATCAGCTGCAGGCACTAATTCCTGTATAAAGAACATCAAATCTTCAAATGTTTGGGCATTAGGAGGAGAGGGAGAAGAGACAGCTCTTTCCTTATCAAATTCCAGTTAGGAGATCTTTAACTGGTTCCAAGTACTGTGCCTTCTGCACATATTATGGGACTCTGAAGATCACTGCTCCAAGTCATAGGACATAGACAGTCTCTTTAGATTGAGTGTACCTCTTGCCAGGTTGGCAGTACTGTGCCAGTGTTATATAGATTGCAAAGACTGTTCTGCAAGGATAGACTTTTACAAATGTCTGTATGAGAAGTTAAAGTTGACAGAGCAATCAACAATGGGGAAAACCTTTGCTGTGTCCACAAATATTGACATAACCATTGTCTGTAAAGCTACAGCCATAAAGAAAATATACTGACACTGGATGCACTTTTGGTGTGAAAACCAATGCTTGCATGTGAAGGACTGATACCAGGTAGGCAGACATTGAAATAAATTCCAGTACCGCAGATGCTGGTAGAAATAGAGGTCCAAGAGACATTACCAGAGGAGCTGGTGGGGAAATAAATACACGCACATATATGCCAGTTGTGTGAGTGAGAAAAACGTATTCCTGAATATCAGTACTCTGGCAGTAGGGTAAAGCCCCAGAAGGGTTCCAATTATCTGAGTTTAATAACAACTGACAGCATATTATTAAAGAGAATGAAAAATAAAAGAATGTTAAATGGGGAATAAGACAAAACTGATTTAGAGGAAGTGCAGGGATATGCTTACATGGCTTATGAGTTTCACAGTGGATTTCACTACAGTCAAGTAGCTTCTTTAAGAAGCAAGTTTGTAAATGGGGAGCAGGGTGTCCGACACACTAAGATGAAAAGTAGGCATTCAGTAAACACCAGACAACATGGATCCCTAAACCTTCTGGCCTGTCCCTTAAAACAAATAGAGTTTTTGAAAATTAAATGCAACCATGTGTGAGCAATGCCTTTTGGAACTGGAATGATGATTGCTGGATTATCAGATGAAAAAAGTGGACACTGACTTCCAGCTTCCAGTGTAGAAAACCTCTTGGAAGACTGCTGTAATAATTGATTATGTCACTTTGTAATATCTTCAAAACACACAAAATAAAATCACTAAAGTATTGTGCTTCGGCTGTAGATAAACAAGTACTTAATGTTACACTGCATCTGGACTGACAGGTCCTCACCACCTTGAAAATGCAGATCGCATGACTTAGCCTGGCATCTAAAACTCTCTCAAGCAAACAAACTCTCCCATTACTCATGATGTTGTTCAGTGGTTCAGGACCTTTCTCTAGATCTTTGGAGTCCATGTGATATAGAACCTTTACAACACTACAAAAAATAACAGAACAAATAAAGTTCAATTAAGAAAAAAACTGTTAAACCAGTCAGTAATAGGTTGGGAAAGGAAGTATGTTGATGAGGATATAACTGCCATTCCCCAGCTAACATTATAAGTATGTCACATTTATGTCTGGGATTGGGAGCTCCTTCCTCATCACCTCTGAGAAAGACTGCTGACCTCTTGGGAGGGTCCTCATAGTAGTATATTCCAGGTTGAGGTGACACCAAAAGATGACCTAGATCTGGACCACACATCAGGTTGTAGTGTCCTGCAAAAGTATCAGCTATGCTCATGTGGCAACTGCACAAATATCATCCAGGAATACAGTTTTGAAGAAAGCCTGAGAGGTTACTATGGGTCTTGTAAGCTCTTGGCTCAAATTCCAAAGACTGTGTTGTGTTTTTGATTTAAAAAATAATAGAATCTGTTTGGATAAGGTCAATTAGAGAGTTTGGTTTTCATCTTTATTTTGTAAAATGAGACAAAGTACTGGGAATTATTTCTGATTATTTGTTCTCACTAGGTCAAATCTGACTTGCCTGTAAACCTCCATGCAATGCAACATGTATTTGAATTTGAATATCTGGGGGAAAATAAACCATTTTACTGTTTTAGCTTGGTCTGTATTATTATATTGGGTGTAAAAGAGGAATTAGTTTTCATGGACACACTACCTTTGTAGAACGCTAAGGAGGATTCATGGATGCGGCCTCTGCATCTCAGAGAAATCTCCTGGTTGAAGTAATGGCAACCAGGAATTCTTCCAAGACACAAATTTAAGGTCTGCCACAGCAACTGGTTAAATAGTGGCCCAACAAATTCTCTAGAACCAATACAGGTGACCAGGAGTGATCAAGTTCTTGATAGGGGGACATAGAATGAAGACACCCTATAATAAAATCTGTAAACTTATAGGGGAGCTAGTGACAAAGGAAAATTAGGACCTGGTTCCAACTGAATTTTCACTGAAGAATAACACCTAAATCAAACATCTAAAATAAATAATCAAGAATTGTCTCCAAGATACAGACCTCAGGAAAATAATGATTCTGTTTTCTCATAGTTTTTTTTCTTATATTTGGACCCCAACATACTGGCCAAATATAATGGGTCCCTGGCCATCAGTGGAAGTGCAGAAGCCATGCAATCAACTATAGGGACTGAATGTCTAGGTAAGCATTGCCAGGCAAGTGTGATAGGAGGGTTCTACATGGCTTCATGTGTACAGACTGAACCAGAAAGTGAGGCCACAGTAGGGGAAAAAACATTTTTAGGGCCAAAGCAGTGCTATCAGAATGGTTCTGGCTTCAAACAGCCTTGCCTTCTGTAGAAAACTGGGGAATGAGGAGAAATGGGAGAAACCTAAAGGAGACATGAGAGCAATTTCTGGATGACTGCATCTCTGGGACATACTCCACAGGGAGAAATAGGGGAACAGAAGTTGTGCATTTCATTTTATTTTGGCATGCAAATAGTTCTTATCAAGACTTCCCCAGTAGTGGAACACATGCTGTATTACTGAAGGGGTGAGAATCCACTAATGGGGTATTAGCAGGAAATAGCTGCCATGGTCTCATTAAAAAATAAAATAAAAATAAACATGACAACTCAAAGGAGGTAACTAATAGAAAGCAATTAGTGAAAAATGTCCATTCTTAAACTCTTGTGGCTTCCTGACAATGAAGTAGTAAAAGAAGTAACAGGTTCCCCATTTATTGATGCACCAAACCATAGCCATGATGTCTGTGTGGATGGCAACAACAACTGCTGGGGACAGTCCTGAAACACCTGCAGTATAAGAATGGATGCAATTTGCAGGACATTTATGTGCATCTCAGTCTTGTACTGTGACTGTGTATCTTAGCTTGCTCCTGAAAATGCCTCCCACCCTAGAATAGAACCATGTGTGGTACATGTCACAGTAAGGATGTGGGCTTGAAAGGGTGTGCCCAGTGACAGGTTAGAATTATGAAGCCACCAAGGAAAGGATCCACTACATGTGAGCTTATGAATGCTTGGTGTACATTCCTATACTGTAACTGTGAAATTCCTTGGGAGATTGACGTGTCAGCAATATTTTGGTAAATTTGGAGTATGGAGAGGGTGAGGATCAGCCAAGAGTGACCATCACTTAGACAGCCATTAGTGGTGGGTGATTTTATTTCTTTTTTATGCAAAACCCTAACCCCCACTACACATGTCTAGTCTCCTAGAATTTGACATGCAATGGGCATGCTCAGTGAGAGCTTTTTCACATGCTTTGTGAGTAGTGTAACCCCACATGTCTACCCTGCCCCCCTCAAAACCAGTGCTGCCATGCACTTGTCTGGTCTGCAGTAGGATTGCTGTATGGGAACAAGCACCTGGACAAGCATTCCATCTCCTCCTCCTCAGGAAGTAAGGTGAGCCAGCAAACAATTTCACTCCTCCTTTCCTCATTTTCCAGCTCTAACAGCACCCGTGTCATTAGTCAAATCCTTATCACAAGGGTCATACTCAGAGCTTTATTCCTGTAAGCCATCAGAACTGGCTAGCCTCGTTGCTTTTTCATCTCTTCCAACCCCACTGTTTCAGTTTCATGTGGACATTTTTAACTAGTTTTCACATCTGGTTTGGTAGCTTTTTCTCCAATTATTTTACAAAGACAATTAGCTCATCCAGTCTGAACTTTAAGTGCATTAAACATTCTTCCTCCCTCCCCCTTTCTCCATGTTTCATACCCTATCAAATATATCTATAGAGTCCCTCTTCACCACCAATTCTGATACAGGGCATTTCTTTGGTCTATAACTCTTACAGTGAAGAGGTAATTTTGTAAATCCACAGGGTTAAAGTCCATTCTTTAACTCATTCCTGTTAGGGATGACCCCTAAAATGATGTACATATCTCTTTATTGCCACTCCAACTGTAGTGAGAAGAGCTTGACATTTCTCAGATCTTGATTCCTTCTTGCAGCCTCAAGAACTGCATACAGTACTCATTGTGTGTCCTGATCAAGGCTCAGTACAGAAGAAGCTTTACCCTTTTGTGTATGAAGTTAACTTCGCTGAGGGTACGCCACAGTTTTTTTTTTGTATTTTTATCACATAGCCCTTTTACTTGATCCTTTGATCCAAACCAAATATGATAACTCTCCAAGATCATTTTACTGCTTTTTCAGGATCTGTTCTCTCCCCAACTGATGAGCAGGTTGAGTTTTTTTATAATGGTTATGTTGTTTGCCTGACAGATACAAGATACAGAGTTTGGTTCTCACCTTTGGAGAGGAAATTGGCTAGGTTTACAATGACCCACAAGGGCAGCTAGCCTAGTACTTACCTATGAACTATGAACTGTACTTTGCATTTTTCCAGTGTGGGTCTCAACCAGCAACTTTCTGCTAGTTTTCATGAGCATGTTCTTCCTTAGACTCTCCCCAATGTTCTCCCCTATTGTATCCATCAGTGAAGAGGCTAAACCAGTTTAGTAATCCTTCAGTTATGTCTGAAATGGTCACCTCCCACATTCCTGACATTGTTGTCACTTAAAACTCTGTCTTGTACTCTACAGTCATGTCACCATCTAGTTTAAGTCTTATCTGCAGTTCATCAGTTTTACTCACTATCGCACACTGAGATGTAGTTAACTATTCTAGCACCCAGTGCTGCCCCCTGATCTGGCACCCTTTGTCAACTCTAAGTTAAGGAGAAAAAAATGTCCTCTGTCTTTGAGAGATAAGTGCTTTAGTTCTAAAAGAAAAAAACATTTTCTTCCCTTTTAAAATGTAGCAAATAATTGCTACAATTTATGCCACACATGGAGAGCTAAAGCATCTCAGTACTAAAAAAAAATCTTCTTTCTTTTTAAACTGTAGCAAGCAGCTGCTACAGTATGTTACACCTTTAATGCCAGTAATGCACTACACAGAAGACCCATCAGCATCTGCTGACCCCCCCCCCCCCAAGTACTATGCACCTGAAGCAGTTGTCCCTTTTGTTTCACCCTAGCTATGCTACTGATCTCACTTCTCTTAGGCTATTAGGTTTGCTTTTCACTTATTTAAACTGTTCATTTCCTAGTGTAAGGAAAGCAATTCTGTACATGAAATTCACTGCCACCACTACTAGGAAAACAAGTTTACAATTCACTTATTTACCTTACACAAGGAAGTGAGCAGTTTAAACAGTCCCGTCCTCCAGTCCACTAGCATTTCTGTGCTATCCAGTGATATGTTTAAAGGGGCAGGGATCCATTGTCATACAGGTCAGATTTTTGGGAAAACTGGAAAGCAGACCTTCTTGTCTCTGTGCTTTATATCAGTCAAAGCCTTCAACTCTTCCCTATTTGTGTCTGTCCGCTGCTCTCCACTGCACCTCACGTCTCTCCCAACAAGGAAGAAAAAAAAAATCCTCTGCCTTGGAGTGCTAAGTGCTTTTAATTTCTACATTTACTTCAAGAAGACAGGCAACATTCGTTGACCTTCTTTGCTCTCTTGTCAGCCCATCCACTGGTTCCATAATATCCTTCCCATGCTTAGTAAGCCTGAACAGGTCTGTCTCTGCATTCCTCCATCCTACAGCATACTTTGCCCTGCTTCTTGGCCCACTTTTGCTAACTCTCTTTAAACTTAACAACTTTGCATCCCTAAACTCTGTTTTCTTGCTGTTTGCATCATTTCAGTATACTTGTTCCACCTTACCACCTCCTGTATTCTACTTGTTATAGCTTTCCTTTTGTCCTGATTCATTTTTTTCCTCTCCTCAAAATCCTTATTTCCAGCCCTCACTATGTTGTCCCAAACCCATGCTCCTTTATACTGACCCCCTTGACTTATGTTCAGTCTAACTCA
This sequence comes from Protopterus annectens, assembly GCF_019279795.1. Taxonomy (NCBI): domain Eukaryota; kingdom Metazoa; phylum Chordata; order Ceratodontiformes; family Protopteridae; genus Protopterus; species Protopterus annectens. Next base: position 1,004,161,764 of record NC_056746.1, on the reverse strand, counting down.
TTTTTGGCCTTCCTCTCCCAGATTCCTGTAATCCACCCCCTAAATCCCACATCTTTCACTGTCTTTTCACTCCCGCCACTCTAACCACACAGTTGTATAATCATTGCCAACTAAAGTCCATCCAGTTTTTTACCACATTCAGAATCTACCTTTGGTATGTAGTCTTACATAAGTTGGATGAATCCAGCAAGGTTGAAAACCTCAGTTAACACGCATTTGCTCTCTGTCCCAGAACTTGGGATCTCCCTGTTTCTTCCTGTCAGATTTAGATATTGCAGATTAGTATGGCTCCCTGTTGTAATTTCACAACTCAAAAATGTGAGCCTTTTACTATGAAAATGAGTCCAAAAATACAGGACAACAGCAACTGTTGACCCCTTTAAAGTTGTTTTATGGAGGGTGGCAAGCCTCCCTGTACCCTCCAGATGTGCAAGGCAATTTCCCCACACCTCCGTGAACTTTATATATTTATATATATATATATATATATATATATATATATATATATATATATATATATATATATATATACTAACTCCATGATCATTATACCCATAAGAAAAAAGGATATTTCAAGAAACCACAATCTCAGACTTAGTATATGTAAGTCTATATTTCCAGTCATTCATTCTTGTTATTTCGGGACTCACAGCTATGATTCTTACACTCCTCCTCCTCTTCTACCCAACTGCTTTACTCATGTCTCCCAGTCTGTAGTGCTCCTCCCTTGATATATCCAGGTGCAGATAGACTCTCAAATTCACTTCTCTATAATTTAATGCAAAATATTACATTTGATTCTGACCCCCCCCCCATCCCCTTTATGGATGTTATTTCTCATCTCTAACCTCAGATATGATGTCCTTCTTTCTGCAAAATTCTCCCTAATTCTGCTCCTATCCAGTTCCTAAACAACTTGTTCCCTGGCAATTTCATGTCTGCCCCTCTCATCCCTAGCCATGTTTTAAAGACACCAGTAAATCTCCACCTTCTCCTACATAACTGCTTGCATCTCCTCCATTTCTCTCCCCAGGCTACTCAGCTGGTTTTGAAAATGGAGCACAGTACATCTGCCTACTCCATGTCTTCCTCAAATCTAATCACACCTGCTTCTGATAATCCATTCTGTTCATGAACACATATAATGCTCTTATTATACCCATCTGCTACCCTCTAGCCAGCCTAGCCTGCCCTGCTGTAATGTAAAACATTAGCTGTTTTTTGTAGTCTTCTGAAACAAATTTGTCTGCCTATTCACTTATAAACCCCATCAACCACTTTGACTGTAATCTTCACTTCTTCCTTCAGACAAGAAGTTCAACTCTACATCTTCCTCCTTCTACCTACATCATCATAACATAATTCCCATTATTTGTCAGCCTTTCATTTATGTAAAACATGGTCACTGCCATTTTGAGGGGCTTCACCCTTAATACAAAGCTGTGCTTCTACCAGCATTCCCACCAAGTACCTTTCCTCACCTTTCTACACAACTATCGCATTTCTGATTTTTTCCATTATTTTCACCCATGTTCCCCTGTTAATTGAAAGTCACTTTATTTTTTGAATTATTCTTCCATTTTCTGCAACTAACATCAGAAATGCTATGACTGTTTTTGAGTTTCATTATTTATAGATCAGATGTACATATTTGGGGTGGATGCAATTCCAAAAAGAGGAAAGTGGTATATTATAACCCAGAACACACACAAAAAAGAAAAATAACATAGATCATGTGTGCATGGTGCAGAAGTGATACATCATGAACTAAAACAAATGACTCCTTGTTTTCCATCTGAATAACTTCAGTTGAACATGTTACAGGCCCTTGTGAGACAAACAGTCACTGTGGTAAAATATAGACTCTTCAAAAGGTTATGCAGATCATGTCAAGTGGACGGAGGGCACAGTATAAAAAATTGTTACCTGCATTGTCGCCTCACAGTAAGATGTTGTCCCTGTTCGATTCTCAGCTAAAGCGTCTTCTGTGTGGAGACATGCGTGAATGGGTGTACCTTCATTGAAGGTTGTGCATCAGGGCTGGCAACTCGGTACGTAAAAATCTACTGCCAATCATTAGCGGACCGGAGTGCCGCTGTGGCGACCCCTAACTGGGAAAAGCCGAAAGATACAACAACAATAACATCCATACCATACGTGAATCTGATGGCTCTGCGTCTAATCCAAGCCAAAGGGCAGTTGCAGCAAATAACAAAATATAACAGCCCCACATTTCAGGTGCCCAACCACCATGCATTGGAACTGTCACTGCTGTTTTCCAGTGCGGGTATAATGCCAGACAGGTGTGGGTACAGCTGCAGAGGGGTGTACCACAACGCACAACATTAAAGGAGTTTACTGGCTTTTGTTACAATTGTCCAGTAACCAGTGATAAATATTTTTGGAAAGGCACACTTTTGTAGCACATCTAAAAAAACTGCTGCTTTCCAAATAACCATTTAAGTCAGAAGAGCATTGTAACAAAATGTCACTTTATCCTGTGTACACACTATCAGTTACTAGCTTATAACAATATTAGCATTTAGCAAACAAAGTAGTTATTACTACATGAAAGAACGTTGGCTCTTCCAGTGCTTTTACAAGTACCCATTCCAAACTACATTTAACAGAGAAATCTGAAAAATGCAGTATGATACTCAAGATAATAAAAGCCCTTAAATCACTATCTCATAGAAAGCTATAAAAGAGACAAAGTAATCTGGAAGCAAACTACAAGGCAGCATCTTAAATAACAGCCTTTTAAAAACACAGTTGCACAAAAGTATTGTATATTACAAAGACACCTTGTTAAATAGTCTGTGAGTGGAATCTTTATAATATGCAAATATGCATATAGAAGATCAAACACCTTTCATATTGTGAAGAGGTCAAGGTTATCCCATGCTAAGAATTCAATACAGAACTAGATTTTGAACCAAAGTATTAATCTGCTGGACACGTTAAATGCAACCCATTATATCCATAATAACAGTGAATTATTTTTAATGCACAAATTTCTGTACAGAAATGGTCCATTGTTATCATACCAAATTGTTACACATACCAACAATGTAGGCATATTAATCCTTTAGTACTATGCATATATATGTGTGTCCAGATGGCATTATGAAGTTGTATAATACACATCCAAACATTTTCATTAACAACTTAGTTTAGATACATGACTATCAATATTCTGAGCTGCTTAATGTATGCAGATCATACCTTACTACTGTCCAGAATTTTGCAGAATGTCCAGATTTTTGCCATATATTTTTAGTCTGTTCCTTATAAAAGTTCTGGTTTTCTGGCAAATTTTTGAGGATTGTAGTCACTAAATAATGACAAAGATGGCAAAAAAAACCATGGCAAAGAGAGAGGTGGTGAAGGCTAAGGATAAGGCGTATGAAGAGTTGTATGAAAGGATGGACACTAAGGAGGGAGAAAAGGACCTGTACCGACTGGCTAGACAGAGGGACCGAGCTAGTAAAGATGTGCAGCAGATAAAGGTGATAAAGGATATTGAGGGAAATGTACTCACAAGTGAAGAGAGTGTGTTGAGCAGATGGAAAGAGTACTTTAAGGGGCTGATGAATTAAAAAGAATGAGAGGGAGAGAAGGTTGGATGATATGCAGATAGTGAATCATGAAGTGCAGTGGATTAGCAAGGAGGAAGTAAGGATAGCTATGAAGAGGATGAAGAATGGAAAGGCTGTTGGTCCAGATGACATACCTGTGGAAGCATGGAGGTGCTTAGGTGAAATGGCAGTGGACTTTTTAACTAGATTGTTTAATGAAATCTTGGAAAGTGAGAGGCTGCCTGAGGAATGGAGAAAATTATGGACTTAGAGAAAGCATATGACAGGGTGCCTAGAGAGGAGTTGTGGTATTGTATGAGGAAGTCGGGAGTGTCAGAGAAGTATGTAAGAGTGGTACAGGATATGTACGAGGGTCGTGTGACAGCGGTGAGGTCTGCGGTGGGAGTGATGGATGTGTTTAAGGTGGAGGTGGGATTACATTATGGATCAGCTTTGAGCTCTTTCTTATTTGCAATGGTAATGGACAGGTTGACAGACGAGATCAGACAGGAGTCCCTGTGGACTGTGATGTTTGCAGATGACATTGTGAGCTGTAGTGAGAGTAGGGAACAGGTGGAGGAGACCCTAGAGAGGTGGAGATATGCTCTAGAGAGAAGAGGAATGAAGATCAGCAGGACTAAGACAGAATATATATGTGTGAATGAGAGGGAGGATAGAGAAATGGTGAGGATGCAGCGAGTAGAGGTGGCAAAGGTGGATGAGTTTAAATACTTGGGATCAACAGTTCAGAGTAATGGTGAGTGTAAAAGAGAGGTGAAGAAGAGAGTACAGGCAGGATGAAGTGCGTGGAGAAGAGTGTCAGGAGTGATTTGTGACAGATGAATACCAGTAAGAGTGAAAGGGTAGGTTTACAAGAGGATAGTGAGACCAGCTATGTTATATGGGTTAGAGACAGTGGCACTGACAAAAAGGCAGGAGTCAGAGCTGGATGTGGCAGAGCTTAAGATGTTAAGATTTGCACTGGGTGTGACGAGGGTGGACAGGATTAGGAATAAGTATATTAGAGGGTCAGCCCAGGTTGGAAGGTTTGGTGACAAAGCCAGAGAGGCAAGGTTACGTTGGTTTGGACATGTGCTGAGGAGGGATGCAGAGTATATTGGGAAAAAGATGCTAAGGATGAAGCTGCCAGGTAACAGGAAAAGAGGAAGGCCTAAGATAAGGTTTATGGATGTGGTGAGAGAGGACATGCAGGTGGTTGGTGTGACAGAGCAAGATGCAGAGGACAGGAAGAAATGGAAACAGATGATCCACTGTGGCGACCCCTAATGGAAGCAGCTGAAAGAAGAAGAAGAAGTAGTAGTCACTAAATAATGACAAGCATTTGAGTTTCAGATGTCACATCTCTCAGAAAATATATGCTAATGCAAAATGTTTTATTCTAGTAATAGTTTATAACAGCAATATTTAAAATCTGTCCCTGAATTTGAGCTATTGTCCCCTCATTATTTTTGGTTTTGTCCAGCATTACTAGGCTAAGGTATTTAGAGGTATAATGCAAATATATGACTGTTGATCAAGAAAAAAAATGTTATCAGTGCATCACAATTTTAATAAAACATTCTTAACAATCAGACAGCCATAATCTAGTTTATTAAAATTAGAATTATGTCTGAAAAGGTACACATTAAATTTATTTGACTGCAATTTTATACATCATTTTATGTAGAAACTGTGGATCTTATACTGGAGAATGCAAATTTCCAATTGTAAGATACCTCTGTATTTTTGTCAACAGTACCTATACCTTAAATATAACCATTGGTTTTAATTTATTTAATATATAGTGTATGTGTTTAAATTGTGATGTCACTTCCTTAGAAGACTTTATAGATGAGGTGCTAGAAGTGTTTATGTATTTGTGTCATTAAACTTGCTGTTTTTTGGTCATATTTGGGAATTTTTCTTTCTTTGTCACCTTAAATATAGTACCTATACCTTACTTAAAGGACCACCATGGGCAGAAACTGAGTACAAATTTATTTTTATCTTGTCATAATAGTATCTGCAATCTTAATATACCTGCAGCACAATAAGCAGTTATGTTTTAATTTTATATTTTTCCATAAATGCCCCTCAAGAGGACAAACATCTTAGTGTGATCTTGTTTTCTTGGAAAGCTGCTTTTTGCTCATAATGATCCAAGGGTACAGCTGATGAGATTACAATGTCCTGCTGTCTTCAGTCATATCGCCATTCTACTTACTAAGAACGGAAGCAGTGATAAATGAAAGTATGAAAATCCTCAGTAAAAATTTCAGTGGTTGTTTTGCAGTGGCTCTCATGTATGTAAGTCTATAAGTGAAATAGTCTTTAAAAATGAAATTATATGAGTTTCAGATCCAGTGTTACTATTGCTTCCAACCCTGAGTCTGCCAGAGTATATTTCCTGGCTTGCAAAGCTCAGCTAATTAGTGAAGTTACTCTTAGTCATTATTAGACTTCTTCACCCATAGACTAAAAAGTCTTAATAATGCCCTTAGGGAGGGAAAGAAGGCAACTCTCAGGGACAGTACATACAAAGCAAGTGATAATTTTCTAGCCTGGATGCTTTATGGCATTAGTGGATGTGAAATAACAAAACAAAGTAAAAAAAAGAGCAACAAGTACCTCGCTATGTCTCTTTTCCTTATCAGAGAGCTTTCACGTGTGATAGTGATAAGCAAAATGATGTAACAGCTAGGAAGACAAATTCTGAAAGAAAAAAGTCCTAAGATTTAATTCAGCCCTAATATGATGTTCACTGAGGAAGCTGACTAAGAAAGAGATGCCATAGCTGGGGGATAAACTACTAAGTCATGCTTTTTTAATATGTGGAAATATGGAGATCTTTCTGCAGGAGGGAAATACTCTGTGGAGAAATTAAATGTTATGTGATGTAGTTGTGCTTTAACAGGTGAAAACATTTCAGTCACACTACCTACATTAATGTATTACAATTTTATGTGAGTTTGTGTATAAAGAAAAGTGGAGGGGCAGCAAACATCAGAAGTCCACATTTGCATATGGAACTATGTCACTCACTCACAACATTTTTGTTAACAGTGACTAAGGATTACTCTGTCTAAAGGCTTAAATGAGGAATGCACTTCAGGATAAACTGGATATCTTTGTGCTTTCAAGTCATAATGTAGCTAATGTAGCATCCCAGACATTACACCACCTTGATTTGTTGAACTGTTTAGACAGCAGAAAATACAGTAAGTATTAGACAAAAAGCTTGCATAACCCAAACTATTCTCAAAATTGTAGCTTTGAATTACTTATGGAAACAGGACATGAAATTGCTTAATCTCCTGAATGCAACCGGATACCAGCAGATATAATTCACCACAACAGTGTACACTGATGGTATATATATTTTTTTATTTTTCTAGCAGATAAGTTGCATCAGTGATACCTTCCTAAGGATCTGAGCTCAGAGCCAACTCTAGCAATTACGTTTGTACCTAAGAGTAGGGGATGCTACTAAGGAAAATAAGGAAACTTGGGAATAACTGCAGGATGATAGGCAGCAAAATATTTTCAGTGGGAGTGTCAAAGACAAGATAAGTAGAATAAGACTCATAACCGACTGTTTAAGTGAATAGGAGTTTAAAAGGGTATTTAAAGTTAGTAAGGATAGGGCGAAACATGAAAGGAAGAAACTTATGTTTGCATTATTTTATGTTAGTTAGCTAATGAGTTAGTTAGCATTAATGTTACATCACAATTCTAAACACCAAACCTGTTAAAATCATTGCGTGTCACTGGTTTAAAAAAAAAAAAGACTTTTGTCACTCACAGTACTTACAGAAGTTCCTGGTAGAAGAAATTTTTATTCCCTGCACACTCTCCAGCCAACTTCATACCAGGGAAATTAGCTTTTACTAGACTTGGCCGCATACTTGCTTTGAGAACCATCCACTGGCTTCTATTAGGAAAATACAGTCATGTGGGTATACTCAGCAGTAAATGTTGGAATAGCATGGCTGATACAGTAATAATCCTTACATACAGGAACAGCTGCAGATGGATATTTGTTTATCTCTTCAAATGCTGCAGCGCAAGTTAGCTCCTCCTTGATGCACAACAGCATCCCCACTAAAGGGGACAGTCAGCCTGTACCCTTTGGGCTATATTTTGTTACTGAAGCAATGGAGGGGGGGGTACATGAAGAAAAGGGCAGATCCTCCTGTGTTTTTGTTTTGCCCAAAAATAGGACCAAGCAGGTCAAAGTATTAGTCTGTAGTGCAGAGTCCCACTTGTATCCCTTGCACATTTCATTTCAGGCATTATAGGATTAGCAACACTTCCCCTGATGTTCATCCCTCTGGACCACAGAAAAAAGTAACAAAATGATGGAAGATAACCCTTCTCCCCATTGCCTCACCTCAGTGAAAAGAATTACTAGTGAGGAACAAATATGCAATATCTGGGGGAATGTGGATGTGAACCAGCAGTGCAGTAGTGATCTTTCTCATGTCTACCATTATGATACACTTCTGGAACTGTAGTACATTCTTTGGTTTGCTTAAATTTATTGTGTTACGGTGTTTTAGCAGTGGAAATCCAATTGGCTAAGCAGTGCATGAACCTAGTCTACTGCAGGTAATGCAACCTCCTCATCCTTATTGTAGATCAAACAAATTTTACTGCTTTCTTTGTCTCAGCATAGCTGCACTATAGCTATGGATTTTATTGTTAAGCTTGAATCTAGCGTATTGCTGATAACTTCTTCATTAGCATAGCAATCAAGTCAGATGTGTGGAGGGGTTATTGGTGTATGTGTTTATTGCTTTAGCTGAGACCAGTTTTAATGATATGCTTATTTAATAATAAGTCTCCACTGTATTTGCCGTACAGTATTCTGGTGAAACGTATCTAGAATTACTCATCTGAATAACTGTCTGCACTCCAATAAGCTTGCATCACAGATAATATAAATTATTATTATATATTGTTTATTTGCTTGGTTGCTCTTAAATAAGTCTTAAATACATTTCTGTGCTGTTGTTTATTACACAGAGTGGAAATTTCAGTTTGTTTATTGTTAATGATTGTTTGCACTTAGCTCTATACAATGTGTTACTAATGCTTTATTACATATAGTGGAAAAAGCTGCCTACTTACAAAATTACTGACTGAGCTTCATCTGTTTGCAAAACAGAAGTTATTACAGCTGTTCTGCTGACTGTATTGGTTTTATGTCAAAGCAATATTGCATTGTTGCATTGTTCATTACTGGTAATATAGCACTGCTGTATTGCTGTTCATTATTCATAATATTGAAGTGTTGCATTGTTCATTATTCATAATATTGCACTTTTGCATTGTTTATTATACATAATTTGCACTATTCATTATTTGTAATATTGCGTTGTTGTAGTGATATTGCACTGCTGTTCATAATATTTCAGGTAATTTTACACTAGTGACAATTAATAATAGCAGTTAGAAACCAAATGAACTTATTATCTCAGTTACTGATTGCAGTTGTTGCTCATTGCTCTTGTTGCATTGAGGCTTGACTGCTATGCTCTTATAGCATTCAAAGGTAATGCTCTGCAGTACATCAGAAGAAACTAATTGGATCTCACTATCTGATACACATTTACTATTTCGACTGATTGTTGAACTGTTACTGCAATTGGAAAAATTCAATTTGACTGCCTGTAGCTATTTTGTTACTTAACTGGAGCCATTCAGATAGAATATCCATTAGCTCTTTGCTGCCCCTAGTTAGGTATTGACCAGACTAACCTATCTCAGCTGATTGCACTTTTAATCATTGATGTTAAGTTGTCAATCTCGCCTTCATTCTTGCTTGATGGGTTCGGAGCCAATCCTCGGCTCCGACTCGGCACTTGCTAAGCTCGAGAGTCACTTTTACCAGCTCGAGGCAGCCCCATATCCCATGATGCAAGGCGGTAAGTACCCAGATCTCATTTGCCGCTTCGCTGATGAGGTCCTCCTTTTACCAGCTCCTGGTAAGTGAATTGTTACTTTACTATTTTAGCCCCTTTTTACAAAAAAACTTAAAATTATTAGTTTTAACTTAGTTTTAAACTCTTTCTGACAGAAAATTTCCCTGTCTCCTCATAACTTTTAGTCAGACTTTCACCCATCCCATCCCCCCCCCCCCCCGTTAGGGTGTGTGTGTGTTTCTGTTATTGATACCTTTTTGTAAATTTAATTTAATTTCTTGGACTGGTGTTGTGTGTGTGTGTTTATCACCATGTCTAAAGAAAGGGTCTCAGGCTTTAAGAAGTGTGACTCGTGCTGTCAGAAGATGTCTCTGACAGACGGTCACACTTCTTGCCTTTACTGTCTGGGGCCTCTTCACCTGCAGGACTCCTGTGCTATATGTCATTCCTTTAGCCAGAGAGTCCTGCAGGAAAGAAGAAATAAATTGATTTTGAGGGCCTTCTTGCCGGAGGGCTCTCCGGCTAAGTCGGCCCCATCTAAGACTTCTAAGTCTTCCAAGGCCCAGGCTTCTGTGTCCAAG
>NC_056746.1:1003682311-1003799922 GCF_019279795.1 Protopterus annectens | reverse complement strand
AATAGATGGAAACTGTTTACTTATTTATTTGACATTTGTTAACGGGTTGGTCCATCTGAGCTAGAAGCTCATTTTCAACGGAGCCCCGAGGAGAAAAGCTCCAGAGTTGTACAGACTAAGCAAGATGTATATACATGAAAATAAACTATAAAGTGTACATAAAAAAAACATGAAATACTTATGGAGTTGTTTTTCAAAATATGTATGGAGGTAATTAGATAGGTAAGTAATGAAAAAAAAGAGAGAAAAACAGCGTTAGTATACTACATATTGTAAAATCCACAATAAAAAGCGACAGTACCTTATTCACTAAAACAACCACGATTAGTACTTTCGTCTGTAATAAACAATCAGATGAGATTTACTTGAATAGTCAACCAAGTGAATCTCATCCGATGAAGTTTGTTTATTACAGACGAAAGCACTAATCGTGGTTGTTTCAGTGAATAAAGTTGGACTAGTTGCCATTTCTGGGTTCTGCCGCGTTTTATTGTGGATTTTACAGTTTGTGGTTGGTGTTTGTGAATTTCAACAGTTGGTATACTACATGTTATAAGAGATGATATTACAGTAGAATTAAATGTGTACATATTTACAGGAAATGATTGTAGTCTTAGTCGTGGACTTGGAAGAAGAAAGGCAAAACAGTATGTTTAGAACAGAGAAGTAGAGTCTATTTGTGTATAAAATGCAGGAGGGAAGGGGTTGCAGAGGTTTAGGTAGGGTCAGGACAGGGAAATGGGAGATGGCAGTTATGAAGGAGGGAGATTTATTCCATGCGTGGGCTACAGTGTATTTGAATAGTTTTCTAATGTTTTTGTGAGGTTTGTAGATTTCGAGGAGCTGTTGATCGGAGATGCACCTAGAACAGTTGGGGTTGTAGTAAGATACAAAGGAGAAGAGGGAAGGGCAGGAAGTGGGTTTGTATAGAACGGTATGTGTGATTTGGAATTGTGACAGTCGTAGTTGTTGGGGGAATTCAAGTTAAGTGTGTTGAGTGCTTGGCAGTGGTGAGAGTTATGAGGTAAGTTAGTAGCAAATCTAGCTGTTTTGTGGTAGGTTTGTCCTAGTTTGGATAAAAGTGTAGATTGAATGTTAGTAAGGATTGGAGCAGCATAGAGAAGGGAGTGAAGGAGTAAATCCTGAGCCAGGGAGAGCTTAGCATCAGAAGTGAGACATTTCTTGTTTCTGTAGAATAGATCACGTTTTTGGTGGGTTTTTTAATGCTTTGCTGCATATGCAGATTGAATTTTAATTCATCATTGATAATGGTACCTAAAAGTTTGGTGTGGGGTTCTGCTTTATTGTTGGCCTGGTCAAGGGATGAAATGGCAAAGGTTGATTTATGGTGAGATAGAGGTTGAGGGAGGAAAAACAGACTATTTATTCATTTATTTTTTTTTTAATATAAGATGAGCTGATTATCAGAAAGGCACTTTTCAATATACAGGAAAGAGGCTTTGATGAGTGGAGATGAGAGATATTGGTGGAGCTGGAGATGAGCGTTGAATCTTCTGCATATTGAATAAGGCAGGACTGATTACAAAGAAGTATGGAGGTTATTGATAAAGATATTGAACGGGTGGGGGGGCAAGGATGGAGCCCTGGGGGACTCCAGATTTGATGGGTAGGAAGGAGAAGAAAGAAGTGTGCCATCTGACTGATTGTTGCCTATTGGAGAGGTAACTAGTGAACCAAGCAAGAGAGGGCCTATAGAGATTGAGATCAGACAGTTTAGATAGGAGCAGGGAGTGTGAAATGGTATCAAAGGCTTTGGGAGGTCGAGGAAAGGGCAAGATACAAGTTGGTTATTGTCTCTGGCCTCGGCTACAGTGTGAGTAAAAGATAACAGAGCAGTGGCAGTGCTGTGGTTTGGCCGGAAACCATGTTGGGTGGAAGTTAGTAGGTTTTCTTTCAGAAGGTGATTTAATAGCCAAGTATGGATGCATTTCTCCAGAATTTTTGAGAGAGGGGAAAGTATGGCTATGGGTCTGTAGTTAGAAAGGTCAGTGGAATTCCCACCTTTATGCAGTGGGACAGAGTAAAATAATGTCCGAATGTCTGGGGCTGTGGCTTCTTGAATGGATCTGTTGATTAGCAAAGATGTAGGATAGGCTATGGATTTAGCAGCTAGTTTGAAAATGATAGGAGGAAGGTTGTCAACCGAGGGAGAACAGAGTTTAAGTTTGAGGAGGAGTGACTTGAAATATGAGGTAGGGACTTGTTTGAAGGAGTAAGGGTTTCTGTTGTGCGGGTTGGAGGAGGTGGGGGGTCTGAGTTATGAGTAGTGTGACTATGTTTTTGGTTAGTTTCTATGAAGTAATTGTTAAGAAGGGTTGCAGTTTCAAGTGGGGTATTATTTGTGAAAGGGGGTGGGTGTGGAAGGATTTCCAGGGTGCAGAATATAGTTCATGGTAGACCAGAATTTTTTGAAGTTGGATTTTCTTTTGGATTGAGGTGATGTGTAAAAGGTTTTCTTATCTTTGCTAATTTGTTTTTTGGAAATATTCCTGAGGCTTCTGTAGTTTGGGAGCAGTGATGGTGATTTGGTTTTAACCTCCGCTTTCCAAACACGGTCTGTTTTGTGCATGAGGGAATGGGTGTCTTTGGAGGGCCAAGGGGCATAATTTGCTTTAACTCTTATTTTCCTAGAGGGGGCAAGGGAGTTAAGAATATCAAGGAATGTTAGTTAAATTTTTGCATAGCTTCATTGAGGGGGAGATGGCGGAAGAAAGACCAGTTGGTGTTTGCTAGTTAAACATATGAGCTTAAAAGTTTGAGTTTACAGCAGTCTATATATAGGTGTGTTTTAGGTGGTTGAAAAGTGTATCTTTGGATGTGTATGTGAAGATGATCATTCAAGGTGTCCGGTAAAGTAAATGGGTTGTGATAAAGGTTAGGGTTATTTGTGAGGATACAATCTAGGATTGGATTGGTAGAAGAGGTTTTACGAATGCGTGTGGGAGATGTAATAAGTTGGTGGAATCCATGTAGGTTAATACTGAGTTGTGGGGTGTCGGATGTTAATTTGGACCAGTCAGTATTAATGTGTCCGAGATGAGAGTTTTGTAGGGTATATTGTGGGAGAACCAGGCTAGAATATGTTCAAAGGTGGGGGTATTGTTGCCTGGAGGGATTTATATGGAGGCTTTTTAGATTTTTAGCATTTATTTGAAGAACAAGATTTTTTGGATAAATTCTGTGATTTTGGTTAGGAGTTTTATATATTTGCATCTTTAAAGATGTCATAGTTATTCACTTTTTATTTTTTAAAAAGTTACTTAAGGAAGTGACAAATGCATACATGTTCATTCTGAAAAGTCCTTTTGATTTGCATAAGGCAAAAGTACTTAACTTTTGTGGAGAAAGTTTTGTGAAGTTTTATTCACTAAATTCATATTTATCATCAGTGGACTTGCCTTTTGACTTCCTATGGTATGTTCCAGTAGTGCAGATTTATTTGGTTACCATTTCAGTTTCTGCACATCTGCCGTTTTTTTTATTTTTTATTTTTTCTCAGAGTTATGAGAAGGGTTAACTAGGTAGAATGAGTAGCAGCAGAGACAGAGAAAGCCCAGAGATTTAATAGGCAGCATAGGGGGCTGTTCACTTGAATGAAAACCCAGCTATACATGATGTGAGATGTCTGGAGAGACTAGTCACCTCAGGAGGTGGGAGGAGGTAGCTTGAAGGCAGACTGATAAGAGAATGAGACTAGTGAGATGATATAAATAGGAGAATATATGAAGCAAAGGGAACAACTGGGGAACTGACTTGGAAAATGAACTGCAGGGCTACAAAGGAATGCCAGTCCAAGTTGCAAGCAACATCCATAGTAATGGTTGGCCCATGGCAAGGGGGAATGCCACAAGAGGCTGCAGTTCTAAAGCCTTGGATGATGAGGCAGAACATTTGTATATAGTTAGCAAATGAGGGGGAAGGGAGGAGAGAAGTCAATTGGATGGAAAAAAAGGGTAAGGAAATGGTGTACATTCTGTAGACAGCTTTGAAGAGCAGCAAAGCTGTCTGTATATGTATAGGAATTCCTGTATGCAGGCATATGTGGAGGAATGCCTGTATGTAGGAATAGAATCGGAGGGATGTGTACAGTCTGTTATGCACCCTGGTGTGAAGATGCAAAGTATTGACAGCTGTGCCAAGAGAAGTAGGGCAGTGGATGTGCAACACATGCCAGCACAGCTAGCTGGAATTTTGTAAATAATTATAAGTCATTTGTATAGCAAACTGATTTGTACAGGTGCTGTGTTGAAAAAAAAAAAGTGGACCAACAATGGGTCCTGACTGTATTGTAATTTATTAAATGTATATGTTTTAACAGAGGATACTGGAAGAGAAGAGGTTAATCTCAGTTCAGCTAACTCTGAAAAATAGTAAGGAATTAAATTACATTTAGGCTATAAATATTGTATTTTACAGTTCTGACTGCAGTCGGAGATGAAATGTCTGTGCCAGAAGCTCTTGTAGGAAGTGTGGAAGTGTGTTATGGTTTTATAACTTCCAGATGCTGTAACGCATCTTATCAAAGCTCTGTTTGTATGGTAACATATGAGCTAAATTCTGGGTCATTTTCTAACAATGGGGGGTAGTATGGGAATAAGAAGTCAGATGACCAAATATATGTGATGCCATTCTGTAATCCATGACAAAATGATGTTTTAATACCAGATGAGAGAGGAGTCTCAGAGCACTCTGTTTTTGGAACCTGACAAGGAAGGACCCCTCATCCACTTAATTTTGCCTTGCTCTAGTAAGTGACCAGGGAATAGTAATTGTTTAGATCAGTCAGGAAAATTTAGTGAGATTAGTTAAGTGCTGTTTTTCTGTACCTGTGTGAATCTGTTCATCTGTGTTTAATATTTCCTGTGATTTACACTCTGGTGTTTATTGTAAATAGATATTCCATATTTTCTTGTTTTTACTTTTAAATTTTTTAAACTTTTCATTGAGGCTGGTCCTTTAGAGAATAGTTTAACTTTTTGAGAGTACTCTTATCTATTTGGTGACTCTGTGGCCACTCCTGAAAACCTTACTACATTGTTCTAACACCATAATTTGTATTAATATTAATTTCACTTAGTATAATTTGCATACCCTTGTAAGAGCCTTAAAGTATCTGTGTCTGGCAGTGTAACTACCTTATAGTCTGGGCAGAAGGGGGCATAGCTAATAAAGTTGTGCCAGCCTTTCCTAGGTGTGTGTGTGTGTGTGTGTGTGTGTGTGTGTGTGTGTGTGTGTGTGTGTGTGTGTGTGTGCACAAATCAAATCTCCAAGAGTGTGTGTGTGTGTGTCAGCTGCTTTGGAGCAAGGGCACGAAGCACTGGTTTCACAGAGAGTGTGGTGGAGTTCTCTGGACACTCGGCTGAAGATTTGACTCTATAGCTGTGCCAGTGGGGAGTCTTACTGGTGACCTGGACAGAGAGAGAGAGAAAAACCCAGACCCTGGACTGTGTACCCTTAAGGGAAATTGTGCTTAACGCAGAGAGCTGGAAGTACTGTGTGTACCTATTTTTGTCCCAAATGAACATCCCTCTCCAGTGTCAGTGGTGAGGATTCAGACTTCTTGATTAATGGCCCAGAGAAGGGACATCACATATTGGTGGCAGTGGTGGGATATTAATTGAACGTATGTAGCCTGTAGGCAGTTGTCACTGAATATGGGTGTACTCTCAAGCAGCCACATAGTAAACATTCAGAGTTTCATCATCACAACAGTTTTATTTATTTTTGTTAGTTTAGTTTAGTCATGGAAAGCAGGCAAAGATGTCAACAGAGGATTATGGCAAGCTGACAAAGAACCAGTTGGTCAAAGTGTGCGAAGCCAAAGGACTGGTGCATGCCATCCTGACTAAAGAGGAAATTATTTCAGCCTTAGTCGCAGCTCAGACCAGCAACCAGGAGGATGACCCTTCTATTGATGAGAATTTGCAGCCCTCAGAAACAGGACAGTTCACCTTTTCCTCAGATGACTTTAAATTCCATCTGGAGTTAGAGACTTGAACTGGAGGCCAAACGTTTGGAACTAGAATCAGCAGAGAGACTGTGGCTTTTGGAGGCTGAAGAAAATGAGAAAATGAGAAGCAGCGTCAACGTGAGAGGGAGTTGCTGACTCTTAGCCAAGGTCATGGAATAGGGAAGGGAATAACTGAACCCCAGAAGCAATAAAGGTCAATACATTTTTTGCACAATTTACAGAGGGTGATAATTTTGATAGTTTTATTCATATATTTGAAAGAGTATATAAACAGTCTAATGTTGACCAAGGGCTCTGGGTATAATTCCTGACCCTCTTATTCCATGGTAATGCTGTAGCTGGTGTTTCTAAATTGTCTGATATTGATAAGTTATGATAAAGATCAACATTGTTTACTTAAATGCTTTAAGTTAACATCCGAAGCGTACAGAAAAAAAAAAAAGATTTGTGAGCATATACACAAGGCAGATAAGTGTGTGTGATTATATTGCAAGTTAAGCACTTAGTTTCACAGGTGGTGGATGACTGGGTGCTAGGTCACCACTTTTGAAGGGCTGGTAGACCTTTTGGTGAGTAAACAAGTCCTAAGCACTTTGCCTGAGGACACAAGAATCTGGTTGGCAGACCGAGAGTGTAACTCTGCAGATGAGCTGGGGAAAGGGGGATCTCTACTTGGCAAACAGGTCATCACTACACAAGAAGGGGATACCAAGTGCTGTGCATGGATATGTGGGGACCCAAGGTGGGCAGCCTAAACCACCCCAAGAGTCCACCAGTAACAGGGGAAGCCATTAGTTCAGGTTCGTGGCCATGATCAAGGGTTAACTGTTTTAAATGTAACCATTGGGGCTATGTATCATATAGATGTCCACAGAGGCAATTTGAGGGAAAAAAGTTGGGGAACCAGCAAGTGGGAATAACAGTATGCCAGTGGTAAGTTGTGTGGAGACAACAGAGGTGCCAAACTATCATCAAAGTCTATATCTGATTTTAGTGGATGCCTGCAGTGGTTGGAGAGGACAAGTACTTGCTTGAGCAGTCCATTTCAGTCAGAGCTTTAGGAGCACCCCCATTCCAAATGCCTTTGGCCAGGGTTCACCTTCACTAGGGGGGTGGAAAAGAAAGTAAGCATGTAGGCGTGTTTGAGGATATCCCTGCAGATGTCTTGATAGGGAATGATCTTGATAATGCAATACCTTGTATGCATGCAGTTACATGCAGTCAGGCTTGGAGGCAGGAATGTGGGTCTGGTAGGCTGGGGAGACAGACCCTACACCTGAAGCCAGGGCTGGTGAGGTGGCTATTTCAGGGAGGGAGCTACCCTGTAGCAGTGAACCTGAATGTGAGCCACAGCTGCTGGTAGGCACTGATGTTCCCTGTGACAGAGTCACTGCAAGGGCGGAGGTGAGTGGTAGTTCTCAGGCTGACAGTGAGGCGCCGCTGTCAGAGTTTACCAGACCTCTTGTGGAAGGTGAGCTGGGAAGAGTTACAAAGATTGAGTTGACAGGCTCATCTCTCAGACCCTACACTGAGGCTTGAGGGGGAGGTAGCTAGGGGGAGGCACCTGATTCTCAATGAAAAGGGGAGTCTGTATACTGAAACACATGCTCTGTTCTACATCCTCCCTCTTTGAGAAATAAGTCATGGACAGTAATAATAACAATAATTGACATGCAGATGTACAGAAATAATCCTTTGACATGTAATTATACAGAACTAATTGCAAATGAAACAAGTCACGTCCAGGTTACTGTGTATTTTACACTAGGTCTGGAAATATGACCCGATTGTGTGACAAAAACTAGGACTGGGTTTAGCAAAAGGGACCATCTTTAATGAATGTTCAACTTCAGGGACATCATCAGGAATGGGAATAGGTACTGAGACATTTCCTTCAACAGGAACATCATGTGGATTTCTCCGAGATCTAGAGTTTGTCTCATAGGTATGATGCTGTGATATTGATTCAAATGCCAGTGATTTCTTCTGTATTCTATACCCTCAGATTCCACTAAGTAAGATCTTGGCTCAGCACATATACCTGTCACTTGACCAATTCGATTAAAACCTTTCTCCGTTTGCATCCTCACTATCTCTCCATCTTTTAACGGACGAAGAAATCTGCTTGTTTTATCATGGTTGGATTTTCTGAAATGAACACTTTTTGTATAGTTGGGCTTTGATTGCTCTGGTGGTTTTAGCATTAGGCACCAACAAACAGGAACCAATAGGCAAGGTTGTTTTGGTTTACCTAGACAGAATTTCTGAGCAGGTGAGCCAAGTAAATTGTCACTGGGTATATTTCTGAGGTTAAGCAAATTCAAGAAAACATCAGTATTGTCATGCTTTGACCTCTCTAGTAATTGCTTTGCACTTTGTACTGCACGTTCAGCTAGACTGTTTGACTGTGGGTGCTCAGGACTTCTGGTAATATGGATAAAGTTCCACACTTTTGCAAATTTCTGAAATAGCGTTCTGGTAAACTGAGCACCATTGTCAGAAATAACTTTGTGTGGACTACCATGGACGGAGAAATGACATTTCAACTTAGTAATGACAGCACTGGACATTGTTAGGTATCGGATCAGTCTCAACCCAATTTGAATAAGAGTCTACCGACACCAAGTAATGTTGACCGTTCCACTCGATTATGTGAGTGGCTTCTGTCGACCAAGGTAGGTAAGGGAGCTGGTTTAGCTGAAGTGGGTCTTTTTGCAAATGTAGTTTAGTACTATTGCAAACTGAACGAGATGAAAATACTTTATCGATATTTTTTGACAGAGAAGGCCAAAATACTAGTCCCCTTGCCCTTTTGGTAGCTTCGGAACCTGGGTGGCCACGATGCAAAATCTGGATGACGCATATTGTAAGGAAGTAGGAACGACAACTTTAGGACCTTTGAAAATGATACCATCTTCCATCAACATCTCATCTCTGTAAGGAAAATAAGGTTGCACTTCTGTTGGTACACAAGATTGCTTTGACGGCCATCCAACATTGATGAAGTGGTTGACCTTTTGCAAAATTGGATAATTCTTCATATGATCTCTTAGCTCATCAAGTCTTATGGTAGAACAGTTACTCACTTCCATGACATTGAAGTCAAAATTCTCTGCATCAAGCTTTTCTGTGGTATTTTTGTGTGATCTGGATAAGGTATCAGCTAGATAATGAAGTCTGCCTTTCATATAAACGATTTTGAAGTTGTACTTTGTAATTTGAACATAATTTTTTGTAGTCTTGCTGGAACTGTATGCATAGGCTTCTTTAAAATAGTGACTAGAGGTTGATCAGTCTCAATCTGGATAGCTCTGCCATAAATATAATCTTGGAACTTCGAACATGCGAACACAATTGCCAAAAGTTCCTTCTCAATTTGAGCATACTGCATCTCAGTTTGGATAAGGCTTCTAGATGCATAGGCTACTGGTCTGCTTACTTGAAGAATAGCTGCACCAAGACCGAACAATGAAGCATCACGGGAAAGAATCACTAGTTTGTGGATATCATAGTATCTTAATGTAGGTGGACTGGCAGTTTTCTGTTTTAGGTCATCAAATGCTTTCTGGTCTTTTTTCCAACCATGACCAGGTAACATTTTTGCACATCAGCTCTCTTAAGGGCACTGATTAATTCACTGAAGTCTAGTATAAACTTGCCCAAATAGTTAACGATAATAAGAAAACACTGTAAGGCTTGGACATTGTCTGGAGCTGGATCTCAAGAATAGCTGTTTATTTGGAAGGATCTGGTCGTAAGCCTGAACTAGTAAATTAAATTACCTGCATAAGTAAGTTCTGGTTTCTGAATTTACATTTCAGAGGGTTGAGCTTTAGATTCACTTCACGTGCTCTTTGCAGAACTTTCCTGAGGTTTCTGTCATGCTCTGCTTCACCATTGCCTCCAACTAGTAAATCCTCTGCTATTATAGCACACGGATAGCCGGAAAAAATTGCTGCATTTCACGCTGAAAGACTTTACTGCAGAATGTATTCCAAAAGGCATTCTCAGAAATCTGTATCTACCAAATAGTATGCTGAATATAGTCAGTAGTGAAGATTTGCGATCAAGCATTACTTGCCAAAATTAACTCTCTGCATCAAGACAGAAAAAACAGTGGCATTTGGCATGAGGGTAGCAACTTCCTCGACTGTATGCATAAGATGGTGGGGGTCTCTCTAATGCTTTAAGTATCTTGGGTCAATACATACTCTGATTTTATTTGAGATTTTCATATGAGCAGCTACCATGGAAGACACCCATTCACTTGGTTCTGTAACTAGACAAATTACACCTTCCTGTACAATCTTATCTAACTAGACTTTGACTCTGTCCTGCATAGCTATCAGAACTCTTCTCGCTGGTCTGAACACTAGAGTGACCTCTGGGTCTAATTTTATAGAGTACACAACTAGAAGTTTACCTAGCTTGTCTTTATAAACATTAGCATAGTCTGAGAAAATGGCATAGATGAAACCAGAACTAAGACGTGCTTACATGATAGACTTTTTTGATAAAAGAAAGCGGTTTCATTCTTAAACTCTCTCTGAGACCTAATAATGACTGCACAGGTCTTTTGACTACATAAAATTGCAATCTGTAACTGTTCCCAGCTGAATAGCATGAGAGCACTACTGAGCCTTCGGTTTGAATCTCTTCACCTCCATAAGCAACAGTTGGCCAAATTAAGTTGTTCATTAGCTCTTACTCTAGCAAATGTTTCCGCTGACGTACCATTGCACTTCGAACCAGTATCCACTTTGAGCTCTGGGGTTTACCATTAATCAGGACAGTACAAACCACTGTGTTTTTCCCACCAAATCTACTGCTTTAACCTTTCACCAACCACTGATACAACATCTACATAGAAAGTAGAGTTGCAGCTTTCTGTATGATCAACTTGCTTTTTTGAGTGACCTTTCTTTACAAATGAATGAGGCTTGCTTGATTTACAAAGCTTTTGAAAGTGATTGTGTTTCTTACATTTGTGGCATTGCTGACCAAATGCTAAGCACTTTTATAGGATCATAGGAAGTTACTAGGGTATTGGTCCTGAGGCCCTTACAAGGCTAGCCAAGAATTTAGCCCATGTTCCAACAAGTCAGCACCCTATGCCACTGTCCAGCAGGAACATAGGTGGAATCCCAGGGGTGTATTTTCTGTACCCCATCCAGTTATCCAGGCTGTGCTTAAAAAGGTTTAAGGTACTTTGCTTTACTTGGAGAGGGAGCCTATTCCACAAAAAGGGGAGTTTCTGGGACCCAAATCTGTCCCACCAAGTCCTATTGATGTCACAGACCAGGTTACTCGAGTGGAGCTTGACTTGTGGATATTCAGCAGTCCCATCAGTGCAGGGTTTGAGATTGCTTTGTATTCCAGACAAAGGTCACCTCTGAGGAGTCTGTAGGAGGCTAGGGACAGGGCTTTTAGCCTATCTGTGTAGGGTAGATGTTTGAGGCCCTGGATTCTCCAGGCGAGGAATCTCTGTGGTCTCTCCAGTTGCTGTATGTGATTTCTGAGGTACATGTCAAAAGAGGCATTGTATTCAATAACTGGTCTTCTAAGGGAAGAATACAGGGATGTTATGACCACTTGTCCCTGGATGAGATGCCCTTACTAACGAGGTGGGCCATGTAGAAAGTTTTCCATACAACGGAGGCAGTATGGTGGTCAAAAGTCAGTTTGCTATCAACCTAGGTTCCCAAGTCCCTCACAACAGATTGCATGCTTAGTGCCTTATTATCAGTGTGATAATTTGTGGGAACGTCATTCTCCCCAAAAGGCATGATGATGCATTTTTTGGCATTCAGTCTGAGGCCCTGTTTCTGGCACCAGTCATTTGTTTGGGTGAGACCCTCTTGGAGGATGTCCACATCACTAGGGGAATTGATGACAGCACCCAGCTTGCAGCCATCTGCAAATTTGGTCAGCCATAGGCCACTAGATTTGGCTGCACCTCTGAGAAGTATATCCCAAACAGCAGAGGCCCTGGGTACATCGCTTGTTACGGGTCTACTACTTGAGGTGACTTCCCCTGTTTTGACTAGGTGGGTTCTATCAGAAAGCCAGTTTACTACCCATCTGGTAACATATGGATTGATGCCTAGTTGAGAGAGTTCATTATACTTGTGTGGAATAGTATCGAAGGCCTTGGCCAGGTCAAGGTAGGCGGTGTGCACCATCTTCCCCTAGTCTGTGGCCTTGGTGACTGTCTCAAAGAAGTTGACCAAATTTAACAGGCAAGACCTCCTCTTGACAAAACCAAACTGTGTCTGATCAAGTGTCTGGAAGTTGCCAATGTCCTTGTTAATGAGGTCCATGATAATCCACTCCATAGCCTTGTAGATCAGGCTAGTTAGGCTGATGGGTCTAAAATTTCCTGGATCGGGGGACGCTCCACCTTTGTGCAAAGGGATGATAGTAACTGTCCTCCACTTGGCTGGGATGAAGCCAGTACTCAGGCTTTGGTTGAATAGAGGGTCCCTAATGGTGCTGCAAGTTCCTGACTGAGTTCATGTTGGATGCAGCCTAGGATGTTATCAGTTTCCTTGGAGACTGTATTTTTTTGCCTTTGAGAGGGCAGTGATGACTTGCTCTCTAGAGATAAGGGGAGGGGGGCAGGTACTGGGGATGTCCTGTTTTACTGATGGGGGGACAGAGGAGTAAAGTTTTCACTGAAGCTGTCTGCCAGCAGGCTTGCTATATCTACAGGGTATGTGTATGTGGTGTCCTTGACCACCAGTTCTGAGCAGATCTGGGTGCTTCCCTTGAGACTGCGACATATGTGAAGAAAGCCTTGTGATTGTCTTTAGTAGATGTGGCCAATTTGGACTCTGTTTGCTTTGGAGGATTTCACTAGTGTTCTTATTTGCTTGTTCAGACTAAGGAGAGATTGCTTCCAGTTAGTCACCTGTTCCTTCTTGGTCCTGGACAGCAATTCTTTCCTTTTATGATAGAATTTATTTATTGTAGATGTCCACCAGACAGGTTTACTCTTCCTTGAGGAGGATGATTATGTGGTATTCCTGATTCCATGCAGCTACTATATATAGATGCTCACATAGTACTTTGGTGTAAGTTTGGACATATGTGTCAGTTTCTGTGGTGGGGGAGGTGGCTGTGAAGCTGTTTATACTTTCCCTCAGGAGGTTGTAATCAGCTTTGGAGAAGTTTTTTTTTGTTTGACCCTAACTGGCAGGGGGGAGATGGCGACTTTGAAAGTGACTGCTTTCTGGTTGGATTTTACCAGGGATGATGACACTGTAGGGATGCTGCAGTGGTTACTCATGTTGGTTAATACCAAGTCCAAGATATTTTCACCTCTTGTGGGGGTGTCCTCCAACTGGTCCAAGGCATTTGCATTGACGAAATCAAGGAATGTCTACGCATTTGTGTTTTGGTATGTGTGTTTCTTCCAATCTATAACTGGATAGTTAAAATTCCTCAGGATCAGGGTAAAGGGTTGAATCTTGATAGATTCAAAGAGGTTCATATAGGTAGAGTGGACATCCCGAGTCAGAGTTGGAGGCCTTGTAGCTAGCTATGATTTGAATAGGGGTCTTGTCAGTTTTTAACTACACCTTGAGTATTTCCTGTGCATCATACTGTTTGACCAGCCCAGAGATGTGTATGTCTTTTAGCTGCCCACAGCTTGGGGTCTGAATGAATGATAGGATGAATAACCTGGTATGGCTGGGTGCTCTCCGCAGCTTTGAACCAGGTTTCTGTCACTGCACAAATGTCCACTTCTTCCAGGGTTAAGAATGCTTGCAGTGAGTGCAGTTTCATGTTTAGACTCCTAGCATTTAGCAGCATGACCTTTAATTAACATTTTGATGAAATTTTCATGTTGGTAGTTTTGACCTCATGGCATTGCCTAAAAAAGGCACCACAATTACGATGGTTAACAATGAGACTTGACTTGAGTTTTGCTGAATCACCCTTATGCTGCACTAAGCAGGTCTGTTTTACTGAGCTAGTCTTTGACCTTGCTGGACAGGTATGAGTTCTCCCTGGAAATCCTGCAGGGGCTCAGCTGCCATGTGCTTGGGCCTGTTTTTGTTAGCCACATGCTGCATGCTGTCTATGTTTGCTCTAGAGGCTGCTGAAACCATGCTCTTATCACTTGCAAGCATATTTGTGTGCATTTGTATAAGCTCGTGCATTTGACAAATCTCTATGGCTTTGCACAATGTTAAATCGTCTGAAAGCAAAATTTTTCTCACTGCAGTACTATTAACACCACACAAGCCTGTCTTTTGTCAACTCATCTTTCATATCACTAAATCTGCACATTTTATCTGTTTCTCAAGTCACTAATATAAGCTGCAAAAGTTTCTCCTGCTTTTGGTCTCTTGTATAAAATAAATGCCTCTCCAATGTAACATTTGTCTCGGGGTTACACATTTCTCTAAATTTATGCTTCAAGCACTCTGGGTCCTCCCTTGATTCAGCTTGTACAACAATATGGTGGTTTCCCCTTTTCCTGCATATACTGCTGGTACATACACAGATGAACGCTCTCTTTCAGTAGCTTCTGACCCCGCTAGACTAGGCAGAATAAATGCCCTCGTACGTGTACCTTTGTCAAAGAAAGCTGCTTGTATGAAAATATCGTATTCCTGCTCAAATACTCAATTCTCTTCAGTATTATAATCCAAACACAAGTGGACTTGGGTCTGCGAAATCTCTCTGCCATACCAACACGCAGTGCTAAAGACCCTTGGAATTGTGTACAAACATACACACATGTACATCACAAATTTATGCCAGAAACTTTTAATTATGCTCAACAGTGCAATAGAGATTCTGAAATAGCTGCAATTTGTAAAATAGGTTTCCATAGCACAAGCGCACTTTGAAATC
Source organism: Protopterus annectens (assembly GCF_019279795.1). NCBI lineage: Eukaryota > Metazoa > Chordata > Ceratodontiformes > Protopteridae > Protopterus > Protopterus annectens. Next base: position 1,003,785,065 of record NC_056746.1, on the reverse strand, counting down.
ACTGTACATTGCAAAACCACCTTTATCAATGTAAGAAACAGTTTGAAATGACTGCACTTTGTGAATGAATTGTACACAGCACAAGAAAGTTTTTGAAATGACTGGATTTGTGAAGTAACTCTGTACAGTGTAAGAAACAGGAAACCAAATCAGTAGTGTAAAAGTGCTTACCAAAAGAACAAGTAAACCAAAAATAAGCACCCTGGTAGTCAGTCTCCAGTCCATTTATTGTATAAAAAAATCATTTGAGCGCTTTCATCAAACACAGTTGACTTCATCAGAACAAAGAACTTTTCTCAAGAAACAGTTTAAATTTGGTTAAAACAAACATGATTGGTAGCAAACCAACCAATAAAAACCAACAAATTAACATGAGTCATGAATATTAATGTTTAAAGTAGAGTAGGAAAAACCACTGAATCAATATTGTTCACTATCATAGTAATAAAATAAAGAAAGGTACTTAGACTTGTCCTGTTTTTTTCTTTTAATACTGGCAGGATAATCAAATAGTCATTTAACCCTGGATGTATATTTGCAGCGTACCTTAACTGCCACAACAGCTCTTTTTTACACAATACATTTTGCCATCCCCCCCCCCCCCTCTAGAATCTACTTGCACAATATCCAGAATGGCAAACTTAAACTCAGAAAAGCTTTCACAATGTAAACTATGTCTATACAGAGCATTAGTTTCTCTTTGTTTTTTTTTTACATCATATAGGTGCTCATATATTCTGGATTTGAGAAGCCTCTCAAACATAAAATGCAATACATGTGTTATATTTCACAAGATATGCTAATTTGCTAGAACAACAGTTGTCTTTCTTGAAAAATAGTGTTGCCATTTTTATTAGTCAAGGTAATAGAAGCACCCTGTAAAATATATTGGCAATAAGAACATCTACCACAGGTTCTAGTACCATTTAGGTTACTGTTGGCTCCACCATTACTAATTTTCCTTTCTAAGACCAATTTTAAATTAGGTCCTATTTTAGTTGAAAACGTGGGATTTTCACCCAAAACTTGATACACCTCAGTATTGGTTTTAAAAGTACTCCAGTTTTTATTAAGAATATTCTTTACCCCATTATATAGAGGACTGTATTGAATGACACAGGTTTGTTGAAAATCAGTATTTGCCCTGCCATCTACAACTACACCTGTCTGGGATGCTTTGATTAGCCCCTTACCTAAAAATAATGTATATTTTTTTTACCCCATTCATCCAAAACTTCACACAGAATGGCATCAATAAATTCACCATGATAACCCGTCTTGAAACTTTTCCTTCAGATATACAAATTCCTTTGTCACATCCTCTTTTTGGGAAGTCATCTTGGCTATCCAAATAGCTTGACCTTTAATGATGCCCTTCTTCTGAAACAATGGATGATGGCTATTGTAATGTAAATAACTGTTACAGAAATTTTTTTATGATATACTCGAGAAATAAAACCTTCTTTTCCTTTTATTATCTTCGTATCAAGGTTGTTTATTTCTTCTTCATGATATTCAAATGTAAATTTTAAAAAAAAGTGGTGGTATTATTCAGGTAATCAATGAAAGCAGGTATAGAATCTTTTTTGCCTTTCCATAAAATAAAAATATCATCCAAAAACATGTTAAAAGGAAGAATCTCTGAAAAATATTCACTCTTGAAAACATGTTACCTTTCCCAACCCAATAACACAAGGTTAGCATAAATGGGGGCACAACCAGCCCTCATAGCTACACCCTTTACTTGCTGAAAATATTGCTCCTCAAAAAAAATATAATTATTTTCAAGAATGAGGGCCATGATCTCACATAACATTGTGACCTGATCATGTTGTAACTGTAAACAGGTAAAACGTACTTCCTCAAATATTGCTAAACCTTCTTGTTTGGGAATACAAGAAAAAATATCTTTGACATCAGTTGTCAAAAAAGTAACTCCTGGGGACCATAATTCAGATTTCAGTTGCCCCAGGAAGTCCCAGGAATCTTTAACCAAATGTGGCACCCCTTCCACAATGTGTTTGATCGTTCTGTCTATATAGACAGTAAATAGTGTGTATTGGAACCTCCAGCTGCCACTATTGGCCTAAAGGGAAGGGCCATAATGCGCTTGTGTACTTTTGGTATCCCAAACATAACCGGTACTTTGGGGTGTGTATTGGAAACAAAATCCTAAATCTCTTTAGAAATTCTTTGATCTAATACATATTCATATAAAAAGCTGTCAAGACACTGGTAAGAGATGTATTTGGTTTTTGGAAACTTGGGAATAATTATCAACATTAAACAAAATCTCCTGCATGACATTGGTATAGTCCTCAGAATTGAAAACTGTAATACTCCCACCTTTGTCTGGGGTCATAATTCAAACACTTTTGTCTTCGCTTAATTCCTGAGTAAGTCTTATTTCCTTTGAATTAAGGTTAAAAAAGACTTTCTTATTTTCCCCCCACATCTTGTAAAGATCATCTCTGACAGCTTTCTCTGAAATAACTACCAAGGGATGTAGGGGTGGATTGAATACACTACTTTTCTTAAAAGCATTTTTCTTTTCTGTAGATTTAGTACCACCATCTTTTTTCTGGAATAGAACTTTCAAATTTAATTTTCTTAATTTTTTAATTATTTTAAACATTAAAATTTATGACTTATGTTAATTTATTGGTTTTTATTGATTGGTTTTCTACCAATCATGTTTGTTTAACCATATTTAAACAGTTTCTTGAGAAGTTTTTTCTTCTGAAGAAGTCAACTGTGTTTGATGAAAGCGCTCAACTGATTTTTTTATACAATAAATGGACTGGTGACTGACTATACCAGGGTGCTTATTTTTGGTTTACAGTGTAAGAAACACTTTGAAAGGAGTCCATTTTGTGAATGAACTGTACTTTGTGAAATAACTGTACCTTGCACACAGTAAACTCTTTGAAATAATTGTACTGTAATAAAGCACACACTGCAGACACTTTGCAAACTCTGAGATACTTCGAACAACTCTAGTTATACTTTCAATAGCTTTAGTCAATTCAAAACAGTAGCACGTATCAAAAAACATAGTAATTTACTAAAAAATTCAACCACTTTGCTTTTCTATGGTCACTTTGCTCTTTTGTTTTTTCCGTTATGCTCGTTTGACTTTTAACATGCTTGTTAGACTTTGCTTGTGCTCGTTTTATGTTTAATATGCTCGTTATGCAAATCAGAAGTAGTTCTGAATGCGTAACTTTATCAAATATCGTGGTTTTGAACATTTCGTTTAATCAGTAATGCAATTTGTGCTTTTCATTTGATTAATAGTACGTCTTGGGCTTTGCTTTTGATTAATAATGCATGCTGTGCTTTGCGCATGCTTCGTATCATTTTCTTTATGAAATAAATCATTTATGTGAGTTTATTACTTGAAATTCATTTCTGATCTTTCTTAATCATTTGAGCGGGTTGGGATGAAACCTCTAACACCATGTCATTCAGATATGCCACTTCTAGTACCATGTCATTTAGGCATGGTAGTTCTAACACCACATCGTTCAGACATGCCGCTTCTGACACCATGGCGCTCATCTGGTCAGGATAAAACAGACAAACAGTTGTGGGTTCGGTTCAAACAACTTTATTATGTATGAACACAGCAGAATTGAGACTTAGTATCTTAAACTTATAAACAGATTGACTACTGCACTCATACATGTTAATACTCTGGCTGTCCTGTCAAAATGGCACTGCTGTCTGGATATGCTGTGTATTTATATGCATGTGCCCTCACTTTGAAATGCTTCTTAAAGTTACAACACATGCTTTTTTCTACAGATATGAATAATGAATTTTCAAGTATTTATTTTTGGTCTTGACAGAAGTATTTATGAATATTTTATATTTTATGGCATTTAATGTAGTTGTGGATTTTAATTAATTGAATTAGCAATGTATAAAAGAGTAGGAAGTGATGCAGTGTATATTCTGATGAAGTTCCACAAATCTGAAGACACACTTAATTTTCATTAAAGTGAATGGTCTGTAGCCAGCATGTGTTTGTTTAGTTTATCTCACTGTGAAGTATTTCAGTGATCGATTAAATTGCACATAATAAAAATATTTTGTGACTAATTATACCCAATAACAACTATTCCTGCAGTCACTCACTCTAACTATACTGGAATTAAGTATTCTGACCGTAAATACACTAACATTCATTCTTACAACATAACTAGTGTTACATTAGAAATTCATCTTTATATTTTATTTTCCTGTCTATATTTTTCTGTTTTGCTTAATAGGTAAATACAAGTGAAGTGTACAAGTTACTATCAGTGAGTGTCACAGATTTCTGTACTTGTGATGATTCTGTTTTGTGTTTTAGTTTGTTTTTTTAACTCCGTATAATGTATTATTGGAATTCTAGAGGTTTTCTCCTCTGGCCTCTAATGAAAAAGTGTTCCAAGTCTAGTCGGACTTTCCTGGTAAGCAAATGCAAATTAAATAAACTGCTACAACTGGTCGAATGGCAGTAGTGTGAGAATAATATAGTTAAAGACACTGCAAAAAACACAGGTGCATTGTTAAAAATATAATTGAAACATCAACAAGACATAGACCTTAATTATGTTTGTAAGTACATACCTATCAATATGCACCAATTATTTTGCTGTTGAACAGCCAAATGTTCTTTTCTAAAGTCAATACAGCAGTTACATTAGTGTTCATAAAGCAGGCAGTTTGTCAGGTTTACTTGGAAAGTCATTAATGTAGGCCAAGTTAGTATTCCTCTCAGAAGGCTAGTTTAGCATGCCCTGTTTGCGAAATAGTATTTCACATTTTACAACAACAGCAGGTGGTCTAATAAAGTTAAAGGTGTCCTTATTGATATAGCTTGTGCTACAGAACTTTGCACTAAACGTTTTGAGGATGGTCTGAGTAACAAAGCAGTTTTACTAATTTGCATAAGAATGTTGTAAGTACCTGTGTTGCTCTATTATTTATTGGAAACCAGTTGGCTTTTTAAATGTTTCAATGATTAACATATGAGGGACCACTAAGAAAATAAAAGGACAAATCTTGTTTTCTGTGTTTTGAAGCTGAGAGGTGTACAAAATGTAGACACATTACAGGAAAATAGTAATTTAGAATGTACACTGGTGCATTTGAACAAAAGCTTTTCTAGATTCTTGAATGAGGAGGTTAGAAATTTCAATCTTGGCTCAAGTTGAATCAGAACTTTAGTTTGGGCCCTTGACGATTGATTTTCAGGATTATTCCCTATGGTAGTCCCTCTCTGGAGTGTGGGTTGCTACAAGGCTGTATCTTGACATGGCTGTTGTCCACTATGATCCTGTTGACCTTCAGAGTGATATTTCTTACTAGTCATACACTGACAATATTGAGCTTCAGCTGCCCTTCATTCGGGAGTCTGTATCAGACGTTGCAACTGTTGGAGACTGGAGTTAAACCTTGGGTAAACATTAAATTCATACATTTTTAACAATGATATGGGTAAACAGAGTTATAGATAAGACAAACCATTGTAAACATTTTCATTAATTTCCTGCATTTATACATATATGCTTTAACAATTATTCAGTTCAACATTACAAAACTTGTAGAAGTCCTACTTTTCCTTAAAATTTGCTCCTCCTCTTTAACATTATTCTGCATGTATTGTTTACACAAATTCCATTTATCTGTATAATTTGCACTTTCCTTTTTTTAAGGATCCCACCTACAATTTTTATCTCCTTTTCAATACTCAATACTTCATATATAGTTTAGATAAAGAATATTGCTGAGATCCAAAACTTCATTCTGTCTATGAAAATTGTGGGAGTGATCACGGTACTAATATCCTCTTTTCTAAACTACAACATTGACATTTATGTTGGATTTTCAGATGGAAACCTAGTATGGTTGCAGAGCGTGAAAAAGAGCACTGTAATACTGTGGGATGTATTAGTTTTGTCATATTACTCCTCTGCTATAAGATTTCCAGAGGCTGCCACTTGCTACCAGTTCTGTGTATGAGATTCTTACCTTTGGGGCTCTACCTAACTTGGGTTCCCCTTATCTGAAAGTGATTTAGGTCCTTCAGGTCATGAGGAGAATGGTTGCTAAGTTTTTCAAGGACTCAGAGTATTGTGGAAGGCTGCCTTTTGTTTAGTTGGCCACGGTCCTGTAGAATCCGGTACTGCTCTGATTCAGACATATAAATCCAAGACCTCTATCTCTGAAGTATCAACCTTTCAGGAGACTTTCTAAATCCTCTGTGGGCAGCTATTGTTAGTTTTTATAGTATGTTTTCAAAATTTGCTGACCTTTATCATTTTATTGGTTTGTAGGTAAGTACTAGGCTAGCTGCCCTTGTGAATCATTTTAAACCTAGCCAATTTCCCTTTTAGTGCTTGAAATGTATCCCATTTGGTTATAGATTGGCCTTGCCCATCCCATGGTTAATGATCAATATGAAAAGGGAAAAAAATTCTATTACAGAACAGAGAGCAGTAATTCTAATAAGTGGTTAAAAGAAGTCTGTAAATTAACTGTTAGCTATGGCCATCTGATTTGCTGTAAACACTGCTGTAACTGGAAGAATATGAAAGTTGCTGATCTCTGCTTTGTAATGGCGAACATTAACCTTCACAAACTTGGTATACTTATTTCTGCACAGTCCAAGATTGGAGTCCAATATGTGACTAGCCAGCTACAGTGGCATAAAGAGAGAAGGTTTGTAGTAAGACTCTGGCAACCAGGGATTGATTAGTAACTAGAGCAAAAGCAGTAGAGGAGGAGCACAGGGAGGCTTCATAATCAGCAGGCAGGGAAGAGGTGGAAATTACTTATAAAAAGCATTGCATATTGGACTGATGAACAAATGCAACAATTTCTTAGTGGATGTGTAGATTAATGTCATTGGTTTAAACTATAGACATTTTTAAGCAGATAAACTTGAAAAATAAGACTAAATGATGAAGGGCACAGAAAACACTAGTTTTTATGTATTTGCAAAGTCCTTAGCTACTTTTCCTGTTAGCAAATGTTTTCAGTGGAAGACAAGAATACAGATGCAGGCAATTACTATTAGACGTCAGATTCTTTCATGCATCTGCAAAGGTATTAACTATTTTTCCTCATTACCAACTGCTTTTTCTTGGAGATGAGTGTCTGCAGGTACAAGAAATTAATAACGAGAGCTTTGAACACTGCCAAGAGAACTGTACCATGTATAATGTAATTAACATTTAAAGGTACATTGGCAAGCAATTAAGTGGTAAAGGATGTTTGAAACTGTGGGAATTAAGTTATAATAAGCAGTTGTCTCCTCAGCAGACTTAATATATTAATGATTGTCAGTGCACAATTTGGTTTATGTATTTAAAGGTAGCAATGCATTTTTTCTTAGGTGATAAAGTTTGTTGAAAGCAATACAGGTTTTTTTTTTTTTTTTTTTACATCTGGCAGGGAAATAAAGATAAGAAGAGTACAGAGCAATCAGTGTAAGTGAGAGCACAAACTTTAAGATGTGCCTTAGCATGGGTAACTGTAATTTTAGTATAGGCTATGCCCGTGGGTGCAGCTGTCAATGTGGGACAGCTGCTTCTATCTGGAGGGATAAATGCTATTTTTTTGAAAATGTATATAGTTTTGTGCGTGTTTTACAAGTTGACTGTAGGAGATTCTGAAAATCTGTTTAGTTTTGTGGTTGTTTTCATTGAAGCAAAAAGACTTGAAAATGTCACACAAGTTCAAATGAAGATGAGAAACAACCACATAAGAGATCAGCCTGTCAGACATTAGAGTGTGCGTGTGTGTGTGTATGTGTGTGTGTAACCTAAAAGTTGGAAATACACATTCAAAAGAACTGCCATGTATAATATGCGAGAGTAATATCTTTCTGTCCTGTTGATTACTCTATCCATATTGTTATGGAATGTTAATTGCCTTACAAGTGTAGACAAAGAGTATTGAATTGTATTAGGAAATGTAGAGTGCAAATAGTGTTGTAAGAGATGCATTTGGATACAACTTCTCATGTGAATTTGACAAAGAAAGGGTTTTAGGATGGACATTCAGTGGAATATCAAGGATAAAAAGTGGTCTAATAATACCAATTGCAACAGAGGCTCCAATACTGTTAGAAGACAATAATGGTGGTTTTAAGGGTCGTAAGAGGTTACTGACCAGGGAAGAGGCTTGTGCTCGCATTTATTTGTATTCCTTCAAAAACTGCTATTGTGGAACTTAAAAAGAATTTTGGGAGAAATAATCTGGTTTCTGGAGTGAACATTATTTATCGATGGGGACTGGAATTTGATATGTAATAGTGGGGATGTATTGTGGACCTAGAAGCAAAAATATAACAAAAGAAGGCTGATTTCTAAAGAAATGTATGAGAATATTTGATGTTAAGTTGTCATTCTCGCTGGATGGGTTCGGAGCCTATCCTCAGCTCCGACTCAGCCTATACGATAGCTCAAGAGCTATTTTTACTGGCTCGAGGCAGCCCTATATCCCACAATACCATGCGCTAACTCCCCAGATCTCATTTGCCGCTTCGCTGCGAGGTTGCGTTTTTTTACCGGCTCAGGTCAGTGTAAAAATTTTTTTCTTTTTGTGAGGACTTTTAAAATTTAAGGTTAGTTTTCCCTATCTGTTCATTATCTTACCCTTAAAAGCTTATTAACAGTTTTCGTTAAGCCCCCCCCCCTCCTTTAGTCAAATTGATAAACGGGCCTTCGGGCTTGAGTTTTTCTATAGTTATCCCTATAGTTTGCCCTTATTGAGTGGGTGTGTGTGTTTTTTCCTAGTGAGCCCTTTAACTTCTCCCCTTGTGAGTGTTTGAGTTGTGTGTGCTGACTGTGTTAGACTGTTAGTGTCCACTATAATGTCCAAAGACACTAAAGTCTCAGGATTCAAGAAGTGTAACTCGTGCTGTCAGAAGATGTCTCTGACAGACGGTCACACTTCTTGCGTTTATTGCCTGGGATCTTTGCACCTGCAGGACTCTTGTTCCGTTTGTCACAGATTTAGTCCAAGAGTCCTGCAGGAGCGCCGCAATAAGCTAATTTTGAGGGGCTTATTGAAGCCTGATGACTCCCTGTCTAAGTCTGGCTCGGGGAAGTCGTCCAAGCTAGCCAAACCCTCGGCTCCAGTTCTTTGATGGCTGACGGAACCGAAAGTGCTCCGACATCGGCTCCAGTCGGATCCTATGCGTGCAAGACTTTGCCCACTCCGAAACCTGTATCGGAGCCGACAACAGCACGCAAGCGCTCTAGGTCACCCTCTGTAGAGTCCATTCGTTCGGCTACAGGATCGCCCTTACTGTCGGAGCGGAGTCATAGGACTCATTCCTCCAGGTCTTTCAGGCTGTCCGACCATGACATTGAGAGGTTGGTCAGTAGACTCCTCAAGTCTCAGGCACTGGCCCAAATACTCCAAAGCCCATCTCACCAGACTGTGGCTCCCTTGGTGCCAATTTCGATTCCTCCCCCGACTCTTCAGTTGAGCTCGGAGCCGGAGTTTGTTGTAACCGGGACCTTACCTATGTCAGAGCAGATACTACCACCTTCGGCCCCGGCATTGTCGGCTCCAACCTCTTCATTGGTGCTGTCCGTGGAGAGGTCCGGGCGCTGGGACTCCATCGTCGGCTCCGAGGGGGCATGTGGCATCGGACCCTTGTCCAACCCCGTTCTCCCTCTCGGAGCGTCGGCGCTGGTTAGTTCGGCTCCAACATCATTCTCGGAGCGGTCCTGGTATCCTCGGAGCCAGGACTTTCGTCTGTGCCTGATAGGGGAGCCTTTGAGGTGATGAGGAGCGTGCTGGATCCAGTGTCCGCTCCAAGGTTGATTCCTTCAGCTCCTCCCTCTACAGTGCCTGTTACGGTCTCTGGTCATCCTCTGGCAATTGATAGCAGAGATCCAAAGTGTAGGGTACCCACTTTGGGTGTCTCTTCTTCGTCCGAGGCCTCCCCTGAAGCTTCAGCAGAACCCCCTAGGAAAAGAAAGTGCAAAAGGAAGCACGTAGACTCTCCCGAGTCTATCACTTCGGACACCGACTTGGATGAGTCTGAGGGTTCCCTGAGATCCCCCTCTGAGGATGCCTCCTTTTCAGACATCCTAGAGATCCTGAATCAGAGGGGGAAATTGGTCCACCCTCAAACCCTCCGAGGATGAGTCGGTTTACCTTTATGCTTTTGGGTCTCGCCCTTCCACCTCCTGGGTGTCCCCTCCTTTCGACCCACTGATGGAAGTGGCCAGAAAGGCATGGGCAGCTCCTGAATCGATGGAACCTACCCCTAGGAGGCCTTGTAAATTTATTTCTGCTCCGGTAGACAAACCATTTCTGACCAAAGGTGTATCGGTAGATGCTATGGTGGTAGCAGCCGCCACTAAGAAGGAATTAGCTGATCCTTCTGTACGTGTTCATCCTCCTAATAAAGAGTCCAGGACTATGGACAGGTATGGTAAGCTGACATTTGCTTCAGCGACCTTTGCCATGCGGTCACTGAACTATTTGTCATTTCACCCGCCTTCAGAGAGATTTGCTCAAAGAACTGGGTGAAACCATACAGGATCCTTCTGCTGCGGGGTATCGGGACAAGATGAACTCCCAGCTGGCTACCCTGAATTCCATTGCCAACTCCTCCATGCGGCTTATCTCTTATGCAGCCGATGGAGCGAGTAGGGCCGCAGGCACAGGTGTTGCGTTAAGACGTCACGCCTGGATGCGGCTCTGTAATTTTGCTGATCCATTCAAGGTGTCCTTCACCAACACTCCCTTTGATGGTCCAGAGTTGTTTGGACCTTAGGTGAAGAATACCCTCACCAGGTGCGAGCAAGATGGTAAGACTCTCTCTGCCGTGGGAGTCCACTTTTCCACACCATCTAGACCATACCCTAAAGGTCAGAAGGGTGGAAAGATGTGGTTCCGCAAACCACAGGGAGTCGAGCCTGCTGCACATGGTGAACTTCCCCCCAGAGGCAGAGGGGGGAACAATAATAGACACCGCCCCAGGGGCAGAGGGGGTCTACAGAACCAGGGTTCCAGGGAATCCTTCCCTGACCAACCCTTTCAGCATCCCTGAGAAGCTGCCCGACTGTCCACCTTCGGAGGCAGTCGGGGGGAGATTATCTCTGTACCCGGAAGCCTGGCAATCCCTCTCTCAAGACAAATGGGTACAGTTGATCATATCAGAGGGTTACAAAATCCCCTTCATTTCCCCTCCGATCCAACCGCCAAGACCCCTCCCAGACATACCACCCAGACAAAGGGGTCAGACACAGCTAGAGATAAAAAAGCTGTTAGAAAAAAAAGAGTCATTCAGGCAGTCCCAGCAGACCAGCTAGGATCCGGAATCTACTCCAGGTCCTTTTTGGTACCAAAAAAGACAGGAGACTGGAGACCCATTTTGGACTTCAGCAGACTGAACAAGTTTGTGCAGAAGACAAAATTTCGGATGGTAACGCTGCAGTCCATTCTGCCCTTCTTGGGCAGAGACAACTGGATGTGCTCGTTAGGCCTTCAGGATGCGTACTATCATGTAAAGATACACAGGCGCTCCAGGAGGTTTCTCCGCTTCCGGCTGGGAGCCAGTCATTACCAATTCAGAGCCCTGCCCTTTGGTCTCACCACAGCCCCCCGGGTGTTCACCAAATGTTTGGCAGTGGTCACGGCTCACCTGAGAAAAAAAAGATTCCAGGTGTTTCCATATTTAGACGACTGGCTCATTACCGCTACCACCAAGCAGCATCTTATCATAGCCAGGGATTACACCATTCGCATTTGCAACAAACTAGGTATTTCCATAAATTTCGCAAAATCCTCCTTGTCGCCTTGTTAAACACCACAGAAATGTCTGCAACGTTACCACCTCAGAGAGTGACAGACATACGGCGGAATGTTCAGTTTTGTTTCAGTCCAACAGAATTCAAGTCAAGTTAGTACTGAAAACATTAGGCCTTATGGCAGCGGCGATTCTCCTTCTCCCCTTAGCCCGCTTCCACATGAGAATTCTCCAGTGGATGCTTTTTTCTCAGTGGTCCTTTCAACAGCTCCCAATGACTCACAACATTTTGATAACCCCAACTTGCAGAAAACACCTCTCCTGGTGGATGGTCTCCCCTCAACTTCTTCAGGGCAGACCCTTTGTTCTTCCCCCTCCAGTTGCCACATTGACAACAGATGCCTCCCTGATCGGGTGGGGGGGGCACTATCAGGGCAGGACTGTCCAGGGCACATGTCAACAATTAGAATGCCACCTGCATATAAATGTCCTGGAGATGAGAGCAGTGCTTTTATCATTGCAAGCCCTTCAGGACTCTCTTCCCACAGGGACTATAGCAGTTCAAATGGACAATATGTCTAGTGTGGTACATAAACAAGCAGGGCGGAACAAAGTCCTACCCCCTATGTCGAGAAGCACTCTGACTTTGGCAGTGGGCGATCTCCTCTCAACGGTTTCTGATAGCAACGCACATCGCCGGGAGGTCCAACGTCATAGCGGACAGACTGAGCAGAACAATTCTCATGCCTCACGAGTGGTCTCTAAATCAGGTGGTAGCAGACAGAATTTTCCAGAAGTGGGGCCAGCCTTGCTGTGACCTTTTCACAGCACCTCAAAACAGCAAATGCCTTGACTTCTTCACACTCTTCCCTCTACCAGGCCATCACCCCAGAGATGCTCTTGTCCACGATTGGCCTCTGGGTCTTCTATACGCTTTCCCTCTTTTCCGTTGATTCCGCAGTTAATTCAGAAAGCAACCGCATTGAGATCCAAAATGATCCTCCTTGCTCCGTACTGGCCTCAACAAGTATGGTTTCTGTTCCTGCACCGTTATCTACTGGAACAGCCCTGGCATCTGGAACCATTTCCAGACCTTTTGACCCATCTGACGGGCAAGCTGCACCAGTCTCTTCAGTCCCTCAACCTCAGAGCTTGGTTGCTCCACTTCCAACCATAGCCAGGCTTCCCTTTATTTCTCTTCCTGTCCGTGATATAATTTTTGCCTCCCATAAGTCCAATACTAGGAAGGCTTATGCGAGTAAATGGAAGCGTTTTTCGTTCTGGGCAGAAGCTAGGTCCTTAGATCCTTTTAATGCACCAATTCATAAAGTTCTAGATTTTCTGGCGGAGCTTTTTCATTCAGGGTCGTCGTCGGCCACTATCAGAATACAACTAGCGGCCATTGCCAATTTTCATGTAGGGCTCTTGGAAACCAATATTATGTCCCACAAACTCTGTAAAGCTTTCCTCAAGGGCATCTTCTTGCTCAGACCTCCCATTAAGGATCCTCCTCCACAATGGGATGTAAATTTGGTGTTAACTTCATTAATTCTCCCTCCTTTTGAGCCTGCAGCTTCTTGTTTCTCTTGGAGAAAACTGTTTTTGGTGGCTATAACATCTGCCAGAAGGGTGTCGGAACTTCAGGCCTTGTCTGTCCGTCCCCCTTATTTGGTTTTTCATAAAGGCAGGATAGCTCTCAGAATGAATCCTTCCTTTCTACCAAAAGTTTCTTCTGAATCAAATCTGAACCACACTATTGACTTGCCTGTTTTCTTCCCAAATTATTCAAACAGGGCTGAACAGAAACTACATTCCTTGGATGTTCATAGTCAACTGCGGTATTATCTAGACAGGACAAAACAATTCAGAAAGTCAGAACAGCTCTTCCTCTCTTATGCTGAAGGAAAGAAAGGACTTCCAGTATCAAAGGTAACTCTTTCCAGATGATTAGCATCCATCATTACCTTTGTCTACGAGTTGAGACATGAACAACTTCCTTCAAGACCTAAGGCTCATTGAACCAGGGCACTGTCAACCTCAACAGCCTTTCAAACAAGGTTACCATTAGATGCCATTTGTGCAGCAGCTACATGGGCTTCTCAACATACTTTTATTACCCATTACAAACTTGATATAGCCTCCAGAAATAGAGCTGACTTTGGTTCCACCGTATTCAGGAGTCTGTTCCGTTGAGCCACCCAGGACCAAGGTGCTAGGGACGCTGTCCCATCCAGCAAGAATGAAGGCGAGAATGACAACTTAACATTAAGAAGTTATGTACCTACCATAACGTTCCATGTTAGTTGTCTTCTTCTCGCCTTCTTTCTTGCGTCCCTCCCTCTCAAGAGTCCTTTTCTTTCATGATACATAGTTATTCAGGGTTACCCGTATCATGAGTGTTACCAGCAGGGAGACCGTATTTTTATATAATGGCTTATTTTTTGGTAACAATAAAACTATACTATGTGTTAGCTGTCAACGAGATTTGGGGAGTTAGCGCATGGTATTGTGGGATATAGGGCTGCCTCGAGCCGGTAAAAATAGCTCTCGAGCTATAGTATAGGCCGAGTCGGAGCTGAGGATCGGCTCCGAACCCATCCAGCAAGAAAGAAGGCGAGAAGAAGAAAACTAACATGGAACGTTATGGTAGGTACATAACTTCTTATTATTGAAGATGTGAATTCAAGAATAGAAGCTGAGAAGGAATGTATGCATTATTCCCCAAGGGTACAGTAACTGTGATGGACTAGATAAAAATTATATTTCACAGGTGCATATTTATTTAGTTAAAAAGTTTGACAGCCATCCAGTAACTATTTCAGACCGTGCACCAGTCAAAGGTCATATGATTCAGGGTAATTAAGTAAAATGAGGCGTTTTTGCTTTTCTACTTATCTGTTAAAAAGAATGGAAGTTGAGGAATAGATAGTAGAAATAATTTGAGATTTATTAGAGAAGACAGAAATTTCTTCAGAAGGTAGTGACTGGGATGAAATAAAAATGGGACTTTAAAAACAAGTTAAAAATAAAAAAATGGGTTAGTAGTACAGAAATTACCTACAGGGGTTGACAAAGATAAAAGTAATGTGGAGCATGGGAAATATCACAGAACAAGAAGAGGATCAAATGGAGAATACTAAATGGAAAATAAGGGAGTATTTGGATAATATGTGTAAGTTTAGAAAGGTTACTGTTAAGCAACTATTTTTGATAACTCTTGAGAAGAAAAACTTTTAGCACAACAATGTAGGCAACAGAAGGTAGAAGAGGGTGGTCACCAAACTTATGGGAGACTATGCCTTTTCTGTGATTATTTTTTCTTGCCATAAATAGAAATATTTATGGAATACTTAATTATGTCAAAACTAGAGAAAGATAATGCTCAAAAGTTAATATGTGAGATAGGAAGACATAAAAACTGTGATGTATAATTAACCAACCAGAAAGTCTCCAGGAACAGATGGTATTCAGCAGAGGCATGCAAATTAAAGTTTTTTTTTTAATATTATTTTAAGGGGGGAGTTGAGGATAAAAGCATATTGGAAGAAAGCTGTGGTGGCTGCATTACCCAAAGAGGATAAAGACTGTTCAAATTCAGATTTATATAGACCTATTTTAATTTTAAACCATGATTATAATATGTTTGTTAATCAGAGAATGGAAAAGTTGTTAAAATTGTTAAATATGAATCAGTATGTTTTAGTGGCAGGAAGACAGGTATTTGACAATATTGTTTAGAAAAATGATCCAGTAAGAGGCAGAATGGATGAAAATATCACTATTATTGATGAATCCTGCTGCAAAGAAAGCATTCAACTGGGATTTTATGAGTAAGGTAATAGTAGCATTTGAATTCCCTGATACAATATTAGGTTAATTATGAGGATATATGAAGGGTTGTAGGCAAGAGAATTCCTCCTGAAAATTCTTCAAGCTGTGTTTGAATAGAGGAACAAAGCAGGGGAGGTGTCCTTTATCCTCTTTATTTGCTATATATTTAGAGCCATTGGCAAAGAAAATAAGGGACTCTCAAAATCAAGGATACAAATGTTATGGTAGTCAAAATAAATTTTATTTGCAGATATTTTGTACATGGAATATCCAGATAAAGGGCATTTTGGTGTTGTGGATCATTTTGATACCGTTTCAAGTCTTTTGTGGATATAAAATAAATGAAGATAAAACAAAGGCTATAGTGGTAAATTGTGTTCCCACACATGAATTGGGTCAGCAATACCCATACTTGTGTATGCATTAAAAAGGATTCCTTTATGGCAACTAAAGATATTTTGGCAAGAGAGTAAGATAATACAAGAACTGAGAAACCCAGAAGTATTTGATTATGGATACGGATATTAAGATACACACAGTGAAACTTCAGTAGATCATCTCTAAAAACATTGACTGTGAGTGGCTAAAAAAAATAAACACCCTAATAAACAGTTAGAGGTACAACTTCAGACTATGCAAAAGAGATCTGCTGTTTTTTGCATGGGACGACTGTCCTGCACCCCCACACACCCTTCTAATTATATATAAATTATAAAGAAAAAGGAAACACCACAGGGGTAAGGTACCTCCAGGCAAAAATTGTGTAAAATCAGAGCCAATGTATGACAGGTACTCCACAACAATCGAAGCAAACCACTAATTAAAGATTCCTGTCTTATATGAGAGAATTTTAGAATATATATGTTAAGTTGTCAATCTCGCCTTCATTCTTGCTTGATGGGTTCGGAGCCGATCCCTCGGCTCCGACTCGGCACTTGCTAAGCTCGAGAGTCACTTTTACCAGCTCGAGGCAGCCCCATATCCCATGATGCAAGGCGGTAAGTACCCAGATCTCGTTTGCGCTTTATGAGGTCCTCCTTTACCAGCTCCTGGTAAGTGATTCACTTTATTGATATTAAAGCCCCTTTTTGTTAAAAAAAACCCTTTATTGTTAGTTATAAGTTAATTATTTAGATTTCCTGACAGAAAATCCCTGTCTCTTTCTCCAGAGGGATATCCTTAAGGAGCTGGGTGAAGTAGTTCAGGATCCTACAGCTGCAGGGGCTCAAGAAAAAATTGCTTCGCAGCTAGGAACCCTCAATTCCATTGCAAACTCCTCCATGCGGCTAATATCTTATGCTGCGGATGGAGCGAGTAGAGCCGCAGGTACAGGTGTGGCTCTTAGACGCCAAGCCTGGATGCGGCTATGTGATTTTGCGGATCCCTTTAAGGCGTCCTTCACAAATTCTCCCTTTGATGGGTCAGCTTTGTTTGGCCCTCAGGTGAAGGAAACCTTGACCAGGTGCGAACAGGACGGCAAGACTCTTTCTGCTGTTGGAGTCCGTTTTCCACCCCTTCTAGACCTTATCCCAAAGGACAGAAAGGTGGGAAAATGTGGTTCCGTAAATCCCAAGGAGTCACGCCGGATTCACGTGGTCAGTTTACCCCTAGAGGCAGAGGGGGTAACAACAACAGACGCCGCTCTAGAGGCAGATGGGGTCCGAAAACCAAGGAAACAGAGAGCCTCTCTCTGACAAGCCCTTCCAGCATCCCTGAGATGTTGCCCGGCTGTCCCTCCTTGGAGGCAGTCGGGGAAGATTATCACTGTACCCAGAAGCCTGGCATTCCCTCACTCAAGACAGATGGGTACAGTCGATCATATCCAAGGGTTACATAATTCCTTTCGAGGAAAGTCCCTTCCCTCAAATTCCCTTCCAGATGTACCACCGGTCTAAGGGAAATTGCAGAGTTAGAAGTCTCAAAACTACTGCAAAAGAGCCATTCAGCCAGTTACAATAGACCATTCAGAGCCGGAATCTACTCAAGGTTCTTTTGGTCCCCAAAAGACTGGAGACCAATATTGGATCTCAGCAGACTCAACAAGTCTGTCAGGAAGACAAGATTCCGAATGGTCACTCTTCAGTCAATTCTGCCCTTCTTACAGAAGGACAACTGGATGTGCTCAATAGATCTTCAGGATGCGTACTATCACATCAAAATTCACAGACGCTCCAGGAGATTTCTCCGCTCGGCTGGGGTCCAGTCATTTCCAGTTCAGAGCCCTGCCCTTTGGTCTCACTACAGCCCCCAGAGTGTTCACCAAATGCATGGCAGTGGTCACGGCTCACCTGAGACGTCAAGGATTCCAGGTGTTTCCGTATCTCGACGACTGGCTGCTGTCAGCCACCACCAGGCATCAGCTTATACAAGCCAGGGATTACACAATAGACCTTTGTTCTCATTTGGGCATCTCAATCAACTTCGAAAAGTCATCCTTATCGCCCTGCCAGTCTATTACCTTCATAGCCGCAAACTTAAACACTGTTCGGATGTCAGCTACCCTTACAGATCAAAGAGTTTCAGACATTCAGAGTCATGTCAGGATCATTCTGGCCAACAAGAAAGTACAGGCCGGAATGGTTCTAAAGGTATTAGGTCTCATGGCTGCGGCCATTACTCTTCTTCCCCTGGCTCGATTCTACATGCGCCTTCTTCAGTGGATGCTGTTCACACAATGGTCATACCAGCAACTTCCAATGCGTCACCAGATTCTGGTGACACAGACATGCAAAGAGCATCTTGCTTGGTGGATCACATCTCCTCAGGTTCACCAAAGCAGGTACTTTGTACCCCATCCCGATAGCCACTGTCACCACGGATGCCTCCCTGATCGGGTGGGGGGGTCATTATCAGGGCAGGATGGTTCATGGGACGTGGCAGCCGTTCGAGTACCATCTGCACATAAATGTCCTGGAGATGAGAGCAGTGCTTTTAACGTTGCAAGCCCTCAACGACTTTCTTCCCGTAGGGACAATTGCAGTCCACACAGACAACATGTCTGTAGTTTGGTATATCAACAAACAGGGCGGAACCAAGTCCTACCCCTTGTGTCGAAGCGCTCAGACTATGGCAATGGGCGATCTCCTCTCATCGGTTTCTGGTAGCAACGCATATCCCTGGGAAAACCAACATTGTAGCGGACAGATTGAGCAGAGCTATTCTCATGCCTCACGAGTGGTCTCTCAAGCAATCCATAGCGGAAGAGATTTTTCTGGAATGGGGTCGTCCATGTTGCGATCTTTTTGCTACTCCCCAAAACAGCAAATGTCCAGACTTCTTCAGCCTCTTCCCTCTATCAGGCCATCCCCAGAGACGCTCTGACCCAGGATTGGCCCCAGGGACTTCTTTATGCCTTCCTCCATTTCCTCTGATCCCTCAGGTTATCCAGAAAGCTACCGTTTGAGAGCCAAATTGATTCTCATTGCTCCTTACTGGCCTCGACAAGTTTGGTTCCCGTTCCTCCATCACCTTTTGGTGCAGCCGTGGCATCTGGACCCAGTGCCAGATCTTCTGATACACCAATCGGGTCAGCTGCACCGGTCAATCCCTTCTCTCAACCTCACAGCATGGTTGCTCCACTTCCTTCCTTAGCCAGGCTTCCTTTGATCTCTAACCCAGTTAGAGACATCACAGTAGTTTCGCTAAAATCCTCTACCAGGAGGATTTATACAAGCAAATGGAAACGTTTCTCTTATTGGGCTAAGGCCAAGAATATCGATCCTTTTACTGCCCCTGTTCAGGCAGTCCTGGACTTCTTAGCAGAGATTTTTCATGCAGGCTCCTCTTCTTCCACAGTCAGAGTTCAATTGGCTGCTATTTCCAATTTTCATGTCGGGATAGCAGATCATAATATTATGTCCCATAGGCTCTGCAGGGCCTTCTTGAAAGGAATTTTCCTACTAAAACCTCCAATCAGGAATCCTCCTCCTCAGTGGGATCTAAATTTAGTGCTGACATCCTTGATTCTTCCCCCCTTCGAGCCAGCTGCTTCTTGTTCCCTGAAATATCTTTCTTGGAAAACTTTATTCCTAGTGGCTATTACATCGGCCAGGAGGGTGTCTGAACTTCATGCTCTTTCGGTTCGACCCCCCTATTTGGTTTTTCACAAAGACAGAGTATCTTTGAGAACTAACCCAACCTTTTTGCCTAAGGTCGCTTCAAAGAACAATTTGAATCAATCCATTGATCTCCCTGTATTTTTCCCTAACTATTCAGATAGAGCTGAACAAAAGCTACATTATCTTGATGTCCACCATCAACTTAGATATTATTTGGACAGAACAAAAAATTTAGAAAATCTGATCAACTTTTTGTTTCCTATGCGGATAATAAAAAAGGCCTTCCTGTTTCTAAAGTGACTTTGTCTAGATGGCTTTCTTCGGTCATCTCTGAAATTTATCTGCTCAGGGGAAAACAGCTGTGCTCAAAACCTAAAGCACATTCAACTAGGAGCTTAGCTACTTCTACAGCTTTTCAAGCTAGACTTCCTTTAGACACTATTTGTGCAGCAGCCACTTGGGCCACACCTCACACTTTTGTTTCCCATTACAAATTGGACTTGGCCTCCAGGGACAGAGCCAGTTTTGGCTCCACAGTCCTCAAGAGTTTGTTCCATTGAGCCACCCAGGATAGAGGTGCTAGGACGGTCCCATCAAGCAAGAATGAAGGCGAGATTGACAACTTAACATTAAGAAGTTATGTACCTACCATAACGTTCCATGTTAGTTGTCTTCTCTCGCCTTCTTTCTTGCGACCCTCCCTCCTTCCCCCTGGCCTGGACAGACCTTGTTATAAGAAACTGTTATGCTGAAGACCATTCAGAGCTGGTCCTTCTTCCATCTAAGTTTTTTCTTTCTTCCTTTGGGAAGTGTTTTATGCTTGGTGCTATTGCCCTTTGTCATCAAATGAGATCTGGGTACTTACCGCCTTGCATCATGGGATATGGGGCTGCCTCGAGCTGGTAAAAGTGACTCTCGAGCTTAGCAAGTGTCGAGTCGGAGCCGAGGGATCGGCTCCGAACCCATCAAGCAAGAAAGAAGGCGAGAGAAGACAACTAACATGGAACGTTATGGTAGGTACATAACTTCTTAATTTCGTAACTTATTCTCATTTTTTATATATAAGCATATGTACATGGATTTTTCCATATATATTTATGCTATCAGTATATAAGGACTGTAACTTTAAGTGTTCTTATTAAGAGCTTTTATCATGTGATTTTAATTAGGTATTTTATTGGTTTATGATAGAAGTGAAGGTATATTTAAAATGATTCTGAGTGCTTTGTAACTATTTTTAAGTCTGAAGAAGCGTCCTTGGAGACACAAAAGCGCTTACTTTGTGGAATAAAGAGTATATTTTAAGTTATATTTAGTGGTTTGCTTTGATTGTTGTGGAGTACCTGCCATCCTTTTGTTCTGATTATATTTATAAATTACACAAACCCCCAAGGAAGGGCATGTTTCCCAACCACTGGGATTGCCGATCTCACACACTGACCAAAATGTATAGATAAAATAGACATCAGTATTTGGGAGATGTCCTTCAAGGATGCATCTGCAGTCCTTACAAATGGGTTGTCCTGTCGTCAGGCAGCCCTTCGGTCGGCCGGATTCCAAAGTCTGGGTCTGGCCACGGCTGGTGTCGCACTTCACCCGACGTCATAGCTGCAGTTATTCGGGTATAAAGGCATCAGCCGACGCCATTTTCCTCAGTCTTTCTTGCCGCGTGGTGCCCGAAGCAGAAGCTGTTCGCAAGTGCCGGTCGGTCAGAACCAGAGATTACTACTACCGAATACTTCTACTACTACCGAAGACTTCTAAAAAGCTAAGTACCCGTTGGGGACTCTTTCTTGCCTCAGCCGATGTCAGAAAAAGTGAATAACTGTTTAACTTGTGGGAAACAAATACCTCATAAAGATTTCCACTCTTACTGCTTACCTTGTTTAGGCCCAGACCATGACGTAGCAGCTTGTCTAGCCTGTGCTTCTTTTAACCGACGGACGCTTAGACGTCGGTCGGAATTTGCTGAGGAGTTTTTCGGCTCCGATTTTGCTTACATTATGCCGTCGGATCCTCCGACTACGCAAATATCGAAAAAGCGCAAGGAAAAGGACCGATGCTCGCGGTCTACGGTTTCGGCCGAAACCGCGATTAGGCCAACCGCGAGTGTCTCGGTTTCAGCTGAAACCGAGCAAGCGGTTCTTCCTTCAGCCGAAAACTTACCTCCTACCGAGGCCTCTTCCAACCTCGTGGAATCGGCTTCTGATATCCCTCCTGCTCTTGCAGTTTCTCAGGAATTATCTGACACTATCCCCTTGGATATCTCTACCCCTGCACGTGGAGCTGCTAGGCCACCTGCATCCATGTCCATTAAGGCTTTTGCCAGGGCTAAAGCAGCTAAATCTACTAAATCTGTGCCTGCTAAGACCCCCTCTCACAGGCCTAGCTCTAGTTCACAAATGCTTAGTCTAGCAGAGGATCTCATTTCTTTAATCCGGGGATCCCAATCTCACACAGACAGGGCCTCTCACCCACCTCCAGAGAAGAGGCCTAGAGCAGAGCCCCCTGAGCCAGTTTCTACAGATGATTCCTCTGATGATTCAGATAATACAAACCCTCCAGAGGCTTCTTTCTCCCCTTATGAAGACTCTGATGCCGAAGAGTCCATCCCTTCTGCCTCTCCGCCTGAGGAATTTTCCTTTGGGGAAACCTTACATGCTATGAGGGAACAATTTCAGTGGCAGGGCCAGGATTTTTCAGACTCTAGAAAGAGGCTTAGAACTTTTCTGCATTTACCCCAACATAGGCCTTTAGCCATACCTCCAGTTCTCTCTGTTGTAGATGATGCATTTAATGATGCTTGTACTGCTCCTGATTCACTTCCTCCGGCCCCTACTAAGCCCGATAGGTACTACAGGGTCCCGGACACACATTACCATTTGTTCAAGGCTCCTTTTGCAGATCCCGAGACTATCTCCCAGGGTCCTAAGGCTGTAGCAGCTACCTCTGCCAAAAACCCCCTCCCCTCTGAAAGGGAATCCAGATCCTTAGAGAGATGGGGTAAAAAAGTTTACACTTCTGTTACTCTTTCAGCTAGAGCATTGAACTGTCATTTCCACATGATCCAGTACCAAGCATTTATGCTAGACCAGTTAACCAAAAAGCTGTCCTCGGATGAACCATTAGACAAAAAATCTGTTCAGGAAATGGTACATAACATTCAGCAGGTCAGTAACCATTCCTTAAAATGCGGCTATGATGCACTGGAGGCTTCCTTTAGATCAGCCATGACTGGCACAGTTATCAGAAAGCATGCATGGTTAAAAGAGCAGGCCTTACCAGACCATGTGAAATCAAAATTACTAGATGCTCCCATGGACAAGATCAATTTGTTTGGCTCTCCTGCACAACAGGTGCTGAAGAAGATGGAAGAGAAAGCAAAATCTGTCCAAACAGTGAAAGATTTCTTACAGGTCCAACCTCCAAGGTTTAGCAGGAATTGGCCCGCCAAGAATTGGTCCTTTCCAGACTCCTCCAGAGCCCAGAGAGGCAGGAATAGGCGTTCAAGAGGTCAAGTCAATCCAGGGGTGCCTACAGGGGACGCCAGTGGCAGGGTAACAACCAGCGAGGTGCAGCCACAGACACAGCCACCACCACTACTACAGGACAATCACAGTGACTTGCCTCTAGCACCGCCTACCAGGGAACAACTAGAAGCACCCTTGGGCGGGAAGCTAGCTTTATTTTCAGTAAACTGGCATTACATCACAAGAGACCAGTGGATTTTGCAGACAATAGACCAAGGTTACAGGTTTCACTTCCATACTCTACCAGGGAAGAGAGGAATGCCAAACCTACCTCCAAATCAAAAGGCAGAAGCTCTAAAACAAATAACTCAATTATTAAAAATGAGAGCTGTGGAAAAGGTACCATCTATGGAGCAAGGACAGGGATTTTACTCCAGACTCTTCCTGGTACCAAGAAAAGAAAGCAAATGGAGACCTATTCTTGACCTGTCTGCTTTAAACACATTCCTCATTGTTCCAAAATTCAAAATGCTGACCCTACAGCAGCTTCTTCCCATGCTGGGCAAGGAGTCTTGGCTGGTAACTCTAGATCTCAAGGAGGCATACCTGCACGTCCCCATACGACCAAATTGCAGAAGATACCTCAGATTTCTTGCAGGATCAGAGCATTATCAATTCTCAGCATTGCCCTTTGGCTTATCTACTGCGCCCAGAGTGTTCACGAAATGCCTGGCATCAGTAATTGCTCACTGCAGGCTCCAGGGAATCCAAATCTACCCTTACCTGGACGACTGCCTGATACAAGCGGACAACAAAATCAAGTTAACAGAAGACTTGAAAAGGGTCATTTACCTACTACAAGCCCTGGGATACACAGTCAATATAAAAAAGTCAAGGCTGATACCATCCCAAAGGATAACCTTCTTGGGTGCAGAGCTGGACACATCAAAGCAAATGGCATGCCTAACAGTAGAAAAACAGGAACAACTCCCTCTATACTTCTTGGCATTAACAAAGCAGAACCATCTGACAGCAAGAAAAGTCCTGCAAGCCTTGGGTTTCATGGCATCCTGCATAATATTGGTTCCACATGCCAGACTGCATATGAGAAAGTTACAGTGGTACCTAAGGAATTTATGGTCTCAGCACAAGCACAGCCTAGAAACCCAAATTCCAATAATTCCATGCCTGAAGCAAGAATTCCAATGGTGGGCTCAGGCCTGTCAATCAAACAAAGGATTGCCCTTACACAACACTCAACCAAGCCAAACCATCACCACGGACGCCTCAGACCTCGGTTGGGGGGCCCACATGCTGGACAAGTGCATACAAGGTTTATGGACTCAAGACCAGCTGCGCCTACACATAAATCAAAAGGAAATGCTGGCAGAAAAACTGGCAATTCAGACATTCAGACCATTTCTTCGACAGTGTCAACTGTTGATAAGGACAGACAACACCACATTTATGTGGTACATCAACAAACAGGGAGGCACACATTCGTACCCTCTATGCCGGATGGCAATGGACCTCTGGAATGTGGCCCTGAGTTACAACATTCAGTTACAAGCAATTTTTGTACCAGGAAAAGAAAACATTCTAGCAGACATACTAAGCAGGACTACCACGGATGCCCACGAATGGATGCTGCATCCGGACATCTTCAAAATCATTACAAGAAAATGGGGACTCCCACAAATAGACTTATTTGCATCCCCACGCAATCACCAACTAAAGAAATTCTGCACCAGGACGTACCACCCACTTGCTTGGAAGGTGGACTCCCTATCTTTCAGTTGGAAAAACCTGACAGCATATGCATTCCCACCACTTCCTTTGATGCACAAGGTGCTATTGAAGATCAAAGAGGACCGTCCAAGGATCATTCTGATAGCTCCAGACTGGCCAAGACAACATTGGTACCCATTACTGAGGAGCATGTCTCGGGAACAAATATGGCCCCTACCCATTGTTCCCTTGCTGTTAACACAGAACAACTACAACACCCTGCATCCAAACCTGAAAACAATGCAGCTAACTGCCTGGAACATTGCATAAGAACAAATAACCCAAATCTATCCCAAAGGGTTAAAGACATTATCTTGGAGTCTCGCAGACCCTCAACATGGAAAAATTATTCAGCAAAATGGAAAAGATATTCCATTTGGAGTAATGCTAGAGGAGAGAATGTGTCACTAGTAAACATAGCCAACATCCTGGAATACTTGGCAGAGCTCTTCCACAAAGGCCTGTCCTGTTCTTCCATTAAGATTCATGCATCAGCTATTTCAGCAGAATACGACTTGGATCCTCCAGTTTTCTCACATCCTCTGCTCAGGCAGTTTCTCAGAGGAATTAAAAATGTAAAACCACCTAGGAAGCCACCAATGCCAGCATGGGACTTGAACTTTGTACTAGAAAAATTGACACTCCCTCCATTTGAACCAGCAGCAACAGCAGAACTACAATACTTATCATGGAAAACTGCTTTCCTACTGGCAATCACTTCAGCAAGAAGGGTATCTGAGCTACAGGCATTAATGGCAGTACAGCCCTTCCTGATCTTCCATCAAGATAGTGTCCATGAGAACAAATCCTACTTTTATGCCTAAGGTGGTCTCCAAAGTATCTTTGAATCAGGCTATCCACCTACCTACATTCTTCCCCAACCCACAGAACAGGGGAGAAAGACTGCTGCATACCTTGGATGTGCATAGAGAATTGCGCTACTACCTGGACAGGACCAAGAGCAATAGAAAAACTGACCAGCTACTGGTAGCATATGCAACAGGAATGGAAGGAAAAGCAATTTCAAAACAGACAATCTCTAAGTGGATAGGAAATTGCATTAGATTTTGTTACTCCTACCATGGGAAGAAAACTCCAGAAAACATCAGGCCTCACTCTACAAGGGCTACAGCCACTACCACAGCTTTTCTTCGAGGAGTGGCTACCAAAGACATTTTAGAGGCTGCTACTTGGAGCTCCGTGCATACATTTGCCAAGCATTATAATTTACCTTTATACTCCAGATCCTGAGCTGGTTTTGCCACTGCTGTTTTGCAAGGTATCTTAACTACACCATAATTTCTTTTCTCCTCCTCCCCCAGTTTGGCTATGGTATTCTACCCATTTGTAAGGACTGCAGATGCATCCTTGAAGGACATAGTACAGTTTTGTACCTACCATAAATGTAGATGTCCGATAGGAATGCATCTGCAGTCAGGATTACCCACCCTCCTTCCCCTCTGTGGTACTCCTAGGGTATTTGCCCATCTTGTAGCTAGCTGGGGGAATCTATTATGGTGTATTTGTTTGTATATATATATATATATGTACATACATGCTTATTTTTTGTTGCTCTCTACTATTTGGAATCATTTGCATTTATCCAAATTTAGCCTTCCTAGAGGGCACCTGGCATCTGGGGCAAGAAACACTGAGGAAAATGGCGTCGGCTGATGCCTTTATACCCGAATAACTGCAGCTATGACGTTGGGTGAAGTGCGACACCAGCCGAGGCCAGACCCAGACTTTGGAATCCGGCCGACCGAAGGGCTGCCTGACGACAGGACAACCCATTTGTAAGGACTGCAGATGCATTCCTATCGGACATCTACATTTATGGTAGGTACAAAACTGTACTTTTCATTTAATAAAAGTGTTTTCATACCCCTAAACATCCACTCTGTGTTGAATTTGTAAACACTATATTTCAAATATCATTGCTACTCACAAAGTGTCAGCTATAATGTCTTTGTGTTTTCTCGTAATGAATGTTTTTTGGTGCTTGCAAGGGAATCTTGCATGACCCAGTCAGACCGTCCTGATAGCCAAATGCCAATAAATAAATAAACACAAAAGGTTTGATCTGAGAATGTCTTGCAATGTTGTTGTTTGTCTTTCAGCTTTTTCCCGGTAAGGGGTCACCACAGCGGAACTCCGGTCCGCTAATGATTGGCAGTAGATTTTTATGAAACACCGAGGTGCCAGCTCGACTCCCAGCCTTCAACGAAGGCACGCCCATTTATGCATGCATATCTTTCAAAAGCTACCCAACCGCAGGGAGGACATGCAGACTTCGCACAAAAGGCACTTCCAGGCCAAGCCGAGAATCGAAAGGACGAACCTCTTGCTGTGAGGTAACAATGCTACCGCCGTATCACCGCGGCCTGAGAATGTCTTGCAATAAAGATGAAAAAAAAGCCTGATAGTCTGGACTGAGTAAAGCAATCATCTTCCAATGCAGTCTCTGACTCCTATATGTTAATTGCCTGTTGAAAGCAACTAAAGCTAATGTTGATGTCCTTTGCTGTGTGTGAGTGTGTGTGAGTGTGTGTGAGTGTGTGTGAGTGTGTGTGAGTGTGTGTGAGTGTGTGAGTGAGTGAGTGAGTGAGTGTGTGAGTGTGTGTGAGTGTGTGTGAGTGTGTGTGAGTGAGTGAGTGAGTGAGAGTGTGAGTGAGTGAGTGAGTGAGAGTGAGAGTGAGAGTGAGAGTGAGAGTGAGAGTGAGAGTGAGAGTGAGAGTGAGAGTGTAGAAGTGTGCGAACCAAATACCGCACAATAAAACCACTGGTATGTTGATGCTGTAGAAAATGCTGGTAGTCCACAAAGTAACGCAAAAATGTTTATTGTAAGTCAATGGAAAGCTGGTAAGCACTTTTGTCCTCAACAAAAGAACTTCATCAGACAAATTAAAATCAAACACAGAACACATTTTAAAGACTCCCTTTGTGCTTCAAATAATAATAGCCACTCCCCCTAACAAAAATTTAAAAGGGCAATACAAACTGTGATGTCAGTGACAAAATGTTAAATAATTACATGTTAATAGATATAAAAAAATAGAAAAAAATATAAAAAAAAGGTCATCCACTTCACAATTTATTAAAAGAGCAATGCATAAATATATAAATGATCTATTTAAAGCTCTCAATTTTAAAAGGGAATTAAAGGAGAGGGATTCGTTTAAACCTGGCCAGCTGTTCGCATTTAATAACAACTGCTAGTATAATTCTCTCTCAAGTAAGGTAGACCATGCACCTCCCCTGATATCCATAGTGACACCATCAATAACAAAAAAATTAAACGCGTGGTCACTGTTCTCTGAGGTATGTTTATACAAAGCATTTGTCTCTGTGCCTGTTCTTATTTCATACAAATGTTCAGATATTCTATTTTTAAATTTTCTATCAGTTTTTCCAATGTAAAAACAGTCACATGGGTTACAGAGAGGGCACAATAAATAATACGTTCAGAGTTATACTTATTTTTGATATGAATCTTAGTGTTGATCATAAATACTGTTCCTTCCTTTATAAAGGGACAGTATCGACACATACCACACTTCAACATACTTTTACTCGAAAAATGATTCACAGCATGTCCTTTCTCAAAAAAGATTTTTATCTTTTCTAAAAATAACAGTAGGTTGTTCATCAATATGTGTTCGGATACTTCGGTCATGTGTTAGAATTGACCATTTTTTACTCAAAATATGTTTAATGTCAGGACTATCAATCATGTATGTAGAAATGAATGAAGTATTATCTTTTCCTGTAAAAACAGAGTTTAGGGGCACAACATTCACTGCGTGTATTACATCCAATGAAACCTCAGATAAAAGAGGTATATAAAAATTTCTTTCTCTTATTTACTACCTCCAAGAGGGCATAGTTAACAAGTCTCAACGGGTAGCCCCTCTTTAAAAATATATCTTTAAAGGTATCACATTCATCTAAAAAAAATCTTCTGAAAGTGATACCATACGGGCAGCCAGTACAAACTGTCCCTTAATAGCTTTTTTCTGTTTCTGAGGGTGGATGCTACTATAATGAAGTAGTGAATGTGAATACATGTCCTTTCGCTATATTTTAGATATAAACCTACTATTCTGATAATCCTTAATTTAATATCCAGGAAGGCTATCTCATGTAAGTTAAATGAATATGTAAGTCTTAAAAATGAAGTGGTAGAATCTAAATATCTAATAAAATCACTAATCAGGGCATAGGGATCATCCCATAAAATAAAAAGGTCATCCAGGAATTGTGTATAGTATTTAATATGCTTGTAAAAGTCAGAAGGAAACAAATATTTCTTCTCCCACTGTAAAACCACTATGTTAGCATAAAGACCACCACATGCAGAACCCATAGCTACCCCTTCCTGTTGTAAAAAAATCTTCTCATTAAATAAAATTGTTCTTGAGGACCGTCTCCATCAACTGGGTATACATTATTACATCAAAATGGTTTATTTTTTTTTTTTCATATAAGAATTCATTAAACCATTCTAACCCCTCCTGGTGGGGAATTACTGAATAAAGATCCTTTTATATCAACCGTTACTAACATATAGGAGTCTTCAAAGGGTATGTGATTAATATCTTTTAAGAAGCTCCATGAGTCTTTACATATATGTGACTCTTGCTGCACAAATTTCTTTAACTTAAAATCTAAGTATTTTGCCAGGGGTTGCGTAATTGACCCCTTAGTCAACCATGGGTCGCATGGGTGGTTGTGATATGTTCTTGTGTAATTTCAGGAGACCAAATATTACTGCTAGTTTAGGATACATAACAGTCAAATAATTCAAAACGTCCATCTCGATAAAACCATCAATAAATAGATCCTGTAATTCATTTTTAATTTTTGAATAGGCACCATTTACCTCACTGATGGATGATCTTCTATATGCTTTTCCTTCTAATATGAGCAACATTTTTCTATTATAGTCATCTAGGTTCATAATAGCAACCCCCACCCTTATCGGGTTTCATAATTCTGATTGTGTCAAGCAATCTATTCATTTCTTTTATAAGAATACCTACTTGGATATTGTATCCCTCCCCGTTACAATAGGTGGTAAGTGCACTCCTAATATCTAATTCACATATTTTCTCAAATAGGGTGATCATAGGGTGCAAGGGGGGGGGGTTATATGTGCTAGATATAATGAGCTGGTGGGTTGAATAGGGAAGGAATTCTGAAATAAAACCTTAAAATGTATTTTACGGGTATATAATTTCAGGTCCATCAAGGTTTGTGATGTATTACTATGTTGCCATGGGACATAAGTAAACCCTTTAGAAAAAAACATCACAATGTTCCTTATTAAATTCAAGGTTTGAAAAATTATAAACCTTAAAATCACACATGCTATTAGTTAAAATACAGCAAGTGGGTAAAAAATGGTCTCCACTATCAACTACTTGTACATTATCAATGACTGTATTGTTCGGCATAAAACTTATTTCCTGTTGCAGAAGTTCCCTCCACCCTTGTGAACGTCTGAAAAACAAGACCCTCCAAGTGAACAACTTGAGGGGGGTGAATTATATAGCCCATCCCCACAACAACAGTGGAACAGAGGGAGGGGGGGTTTGAACAACCAGAAGGGCGGAGGGAACTTCTGCAACAGGAAATGGTCGAACAGGAAATAATTTTATGCTGAACGATAGTCATTGATTTACAAGTAGTTGATAGTGGAGACCATTTTTTACCCACTTGCTGTATTTTAACTAAAAACATGGGTGATTTTAAGGTTTATAATTTTTCAAACCTTGAATTTAATAAAGAACAATATGATGTTTTTTTCTAAAGGGTTTACTTATGTCCCATGGCAACGTAGTAATATATCACAAACCTTGATGGACCTGAAATTATATACCTGTAAAATAAATTTTAAGGTTTTATTTCAGAATTCCTTCCCTATTCAACCCCCCAGCTCATTATCTATTTCTAGCACATATAATCCCCCCTTGCACCCTGTGATCACCCTATTTGAGAAAATATCTGAATTGGATATTAGGAGTGCACTTTCCACCTATTGTAACGTGGAGGGTTACAATATCCAAGAAGGTATTCTTATAAAAGAAATTAATGGATTGCTTGACACAATCAGAATTATGAAACCCAATAAGGGTGGAGGGGTTGCTATTATGAACCCAGATGACTATAATAGAAAAATGTTGTTCATACAGGAAGGAAAAGCATACAGAAGATCATCCATCAGTGAGGTAAATGGTGCCTATTCAAAAATTAATTACAGGACCTATTTATTGATGGTTTTGCCGATATGGACGTTTTGAATTATTTGACTGTTATGTATCCTAAACTAGCAGTAATATTTGGTCTCCTGAAACTACACAAGAACATATCACAACCACCCATGCAACCCATAGTTGACTCTTAAGGGGTCAATTACGCAACCCCTGGCAAAATGCTTAGATTTTAAGTTAAAGAAATTTGTGCAGCAAGAGTCACATATATGTAAAGACACATGGAGCTTCTTAAAAGATATTAATCACATACCCTTTGAAGGCTGCTGTATGTTGGTAACCGTTGATATAAAGGATCTTTATTCAGTAATTCCCCACCAGGAGGGGTTAGAATGGTTTAATAAATTTTTATATGAAAAGAAAATAAACCATTTTGATGTAATAATGTATACCCAGTTGATGGAGATGGTCCTTAAGAAAAATTTTATTTTATTTATTAAGGAGATTTTTTTACAAGAGGAAGAGGTAGCTATGGGTTCTGCATGTGGTGGTCTTTATGCTAACAGTGGTTTTACAGTGGGAGAGGAAATATTTGTTTCCTTCTGACTTTTACAAGCATGTTAAATACTATACACGATTCCTGGATGACCTTTTTATTTTATGGGATGGTCCCTATGCCCTTATTAGTGATTTTATTAGATATTTAGGTTCTACCACTTCATTTTTAAGATTTACATATTCATTTAACTTGCATGAGATAGCCTTCCTTGATATTAAATTAAGGATTATCAGAATAGTAGGTTTATATCTAAAATATTTCGAAAGGACATGTATTCAAATTCACTACTTCATTATAGTAGCATCCACCGTCAGAAACAGAAAAAAGCTGTTATTAAGGAGCAGTTTGTACTGGCTGCCCGTATGGTATCACTTTCAGAAGATTTTTTAGATAAATGTGATACCTTAAAAGATATTTTTTTTAAAGAGGGGCTACCCGTTGAGACTTGTTAACGATGTCCTCTTAGAGGTAGTAAATAAGAGAGAGAGAAATTTTTATATACCTCTTTTATCTGAGATTTCATTGGATGTAACACACACAGTGAATGTTGTGCCCCTAAACTCTGTTTTTACAGGAAAAGATTATAATACTTCATTCATTTCTACATACACGATTGATAGTCCTGATATTAAACATATTTTGAGTAAAAATTGGTCAATTCTAACACGACCGAAGTATCAGAACACATATTGATGAACAACCTACTGTTATTTTTAGAAAAGGTAGAAATTGAAAACATTTTTTCGAAAAGGACATGCTGTGAATCATTTTTCGAATGGACGTATGTTGAAGTGTGGTATGTGTCGATACTGTCACTTTATAAAAGGAACTGTATTTATGATTAACAACACTAAGAATCATATCAAAAATAATTATAACTGTAACTCGGAACATATTTATTGTGCCCTCTGTAACCTATGGGATTGTTTTTACATTGGAAAAACTGATAGAAAATTTAAAAATAGAATATCTGAACATTTGTATGAAATAAGAACAGGCAGAGAGACTAATGATTTGTATAAACATACCTCAGAGAACAGTGACCACACTTTTAATTTTTTTGTTATTGATGGTGTCACGATGGATATCAGGGGAGGTGCATGGTCTACCTTACTAGAAAAGAGTGAATTATACTGGCAGTTATTAAATGCGAACTGGCCAGGTTTAAATGAATCCCTCTCCATTAATTCCCTTTTAAAATTGAGAGCTTTAAACAGATTATTTATTTATATATTTATTCATATATTTATTCATTGCTCTTTTAAAAATTGTGAAGTGGATGATTTTTTTTTTATATATTTCCTATATTTTTTTATATCTGTTAACATGTATTTATTTAACATTTAGTCATTGACATCACAGTTTGTATTGCCCTTTTAAATTTTTGTTACGTAGGGGGAGTGGCTATTATCATGTGAAGCACAAAGGGAGTCTTTAAAATGTGTTCTGTGTTTGATTTTAATTTGTCTGATGAAGTTATTTTCTTGAGGACGAAAGCGCTTACCAGCTTTCTATTGTCTTACAATAAACTTTTTTGCGTTACTTTGTGGACTACCAGCATTTTCTACAGCATCAACATACCATTAGTTTCATTGTGGAGTATTTGGTTCGCACACTTCTGCAGTTAGTTTCTTTCTGTCTTTTGGTGTATATGTGCGTATGTATACTATATATATATATATATATATATATATATATATATATATATATATATATATATATATATATATGTGTGTGTGTGTATATTACACAATAGGTCTTCTTAGACTATAGCAATTGTTGACGCACATCCTTTTGAGTACTGCACTTTACTGTGGTACAGATCTTCTAATAGAAAATATCACAAATGGGAAGCAATTGCTTTCAGTTTATGATCCGCCTACCACCAATGTAAATCTATTTTCCAAATAAAAACACAGCCTACAAAACTGCAGAAATTATCGCAAATGTACATTAGTGGTTTTGCATTTGTGATCACAGTTCTTGTAAAACAAAAGTACATTCCAAAAAATGAATAAAACCATGAACTACTCCTAAAAAGAACTCCATTCCCTGCAAACAAAATACCTAAACTACTTTTAATGTAGTGGAACTCCCCCCTCCCCACATCCCGATAAAGTGGTCTGTTCTTCCACACCCCCATAACTTACCTCCATGCTAGCACAACTGCGGCAGGTAAATTCACAAATAATTATGCTGTAATAGATACTCTTCTTGAATATAGCCTAAGTCACTTAATTTCAACAGTGACTATTTGGGAAGAAGATCTGTACTTGACAAGCCACTTCCGCAAAATAAATGGTAGCCACTGTAGTCTCTCTCTCTGTCTGTGTCACATGCACATGTGTGTGTGTGTGCCAGTGTTTTCCATAACAGAGTACTAGACTCTCCTGTTGCATTACCTCTGCAGCTGCACTGTGCACAGTTTCAGTAGACAGCATACCTCTCAACTAATCAGAATTTTGCAGAATGTCCAGATTTTTGCATCATATTTTTGGTATGTTCTTCATAAAATATTTGGTTTTCTGGCAATTCCTGTGAGAAATGAAGATGTGTTGTTGCCCTATCTCGCCTTCATTCTAAATTGGTTGGATTCAGAACCAATTATCAGTTCCGACCCAGCCTATACAAAAGCTCGAGGACTTTCACCGACTCGTGGTTGTAGCTGTATCCCATCATGCTTAGGGGAAGATTACCCAGATCTTGTCTGCCGCTAGAGAAGATCAGGTGCTTCCATTTAGGCTCTGGCTAACTGGAAATAATTTTCTAACTAATTGTTTAAAATTGATGTCCTTCAAGGATGCAACTGCAGTCCTGACATATGGGTTGTCCTGCCTCAGGCAGCCCTTCGGTCGGCTGGATTCCAAAGTCTGGGTCTGGCGTCGGCTGATGTCACCCTTTCCCCGACGTCAGAGCGCCTGGGGTATAAAAACGTCAGTCGACGCCATCTTCTTCTGTCTTTTTTGCCGCGTGGCGCCCAAAGCAGAAGCAGTTCGCAAGTGCCGGTCGACCAGCTCCTGTGTTTTCAGCTACTGAAGTCTTCAAAAAAGCTAAGTACCCCGTTGGGGACCTTTTCTTGCCTCAGCCGATGTCAGATAAAAGTGAAAAAGTTAATAATTGTTTAACTTGTGGGAAACAAATACCTCATAAGGATTTCCACTCTTACTGCTTACCTTGCCTAGGCCCAGAACACAACGTCTCGGCCTGTGCAGCTTGTGCCTCTTTCAATAAACGCACTCTTAGGCATCGGTCTGAGTTTGCACAGGATTATTTTGGGGAAGATTACTGTTATATCATGCCGTCGGAGCTTCCGACAGCACATTTACCTAAAAGTCGGAAGGATAAGGACCGACACCCGCGGTCCGCGGTCTCTGCCGACACCACGCTTAGGCCTACCGTGAGTGTCTCAGTCTCTTCTGAGCCGGTTTCGCAACCGCTACAGACCGACGACACCGCTTACTTCGGTACCAGAGGCCAGCTCGGTGCCGGTTTCTGTGCTCCCCTCTGAGACCGTAGCCCAGGATATTTCTGACACCATTTCAGTGGATAAGACTACTCCAGCATGTGGGGCTGCCAGGCCTCCAGTGTCTATGTCCATTAAGGCCTACACACGTGCTAAGGCTGCCAAACAGGCTAAGTCTCTCCCTCCAAGATCTGTTTCTCTGGGATCCACTTCTGGTTCTCAAATTTTAAGTTAAGCTGAGGACCTTATTTCTTTGATTAGGGGTTCACAGCCTCATCCAGATAGAGGCTCTCAGCCGCCTTCTGACAAGAGGCCTAGGGTTGAGCAGGTAGACTCCCAGTCCTCCGATGAGGCCTCAGGTGATTCTGCACATTCAGACTACCAGGAGGAGGCCTTCCCGGCCTACGAGGATTCTGATGCGGAGGAATCTATTCCCTCTGCTTCTCCTCCTGAGGAGTTTTCCTTTGGGGAAACGCTTCATTCCATGAGGGAACACTTCAAATGGCAAGGCCAAGAATACTCAGATTCTAGGAAAGGGTTAAGGGAATTTTTTTAAATTGTTCTCTTTACTGTGTTGAAAAGCAGTTTAGAGTATTAGTAGCTTAATTCTACCTCGGTTACATTGTTCGGTTCACTTTATTGTTGGCTATTTACTGTAGCCGTTGTTTCTTCCTCTAGGCCTTATCTTTGCTTCTCTAACCTTTCCTATCCCAGCTATCCTTTCTCAAATTATCCAAGCTCGTTTAAGTTAGAGAGCTTTGAGAAAAGTTTTGATATTTTGTGTTGATTCGTTTGGGTTTTTCCCCCCCGGTAGCTCTTTTAAGTTTGAGGGATACGGTTGGCCCGTTTAACTTGGAGGGTGTTCCTTCCCTTTTTGTATTTCTCCCTTTCTAGTAGAGGCAAGTTCATTTAGCTTAGATAACTGCCCCTCCTTGTGTCCGTTTTTCATATTAAAAACTTTGGTTTGCTTTTGTGAATCAGAACCTTATGGTTTTAAGAAATGTGATAAATGTAGCCAGAAAATGTTGACAGATGGCCATACTAGTTGTGTTTATTGTTTAGGTGAAGTCCATCTTCAGGAGTCATGTGCTTTTTGTCACGCTTTTCGTTCCAGAGTTTTACTGGAAAAGAAACAAACTTGTATTAAGAGGATTACTAAAGACTTCTTTCACAGAAATTATAGAAGAGACTCAGAGTATGTCTAAATCAGCAAAACCCCTGTCTTCCAGGTCTGAGAAGTTGGGAGAGAGCATGCACCTCTTTGCTTCATTCGGAACAAACCAGAAAAGTAGCAAAAGGTTCATCCTCTAACCTGAAGGCTTTCAGGCCCAAAAAATCTTCCTCCTCCGCTCCTACTGTGGCTTCGGAGCCAAAGGAGTTTCAAATTCAGAGCCGGTCCCCAGTTCTGGAACTGGTCTCCCCAACTCTTTTGCTGCAATCAGTGAGATCCTCCTACACCTTCCTCTTGATCCTCCAGGCACCTCTCCAATGACTATGTGGATCATGTGGTGCGGAGACTTTTACAGGCACCAGCAATGGCCAAGTGACTGTCGGCCCCAACCCAGAGGGATTCGGAGATGACAAAGACTACCTCCCCTTCATTGATTCCTCCTCCAACCCACTCTGGGATTTCGGAGCCAAAATGCCTGGATCCGATTGAAGTGGAACTGTTGGTGCTGAGACCTGCACCAGGATCTTTGGGCCTGACTACTGCTCCGACTACCTCGGTTCCATTGGAATTTGAGGTGTCTAGGAGCTATTACTCTCTGCTTGGGTCTCGAGAGGGGAGTTGGATCAGACAGCTGTCTGATCCGAAGTTGCGCCTCTGGGCTTCGGTGCAGGTGAGCTCATAGGCCTCAGAGCCCACTGCCTTGATTCCGGTGATGCCATCTGATTATTTGGAGCTGGAGGCTTCCTTGGATCAGGGCCGGGGGCCCTTTGAGCTGGTGAGGAGTGTGCCGTTACCTCTGACAGCTCCTCTCCCAGATTCAGGTATTCTTCCCCCTGAATTGTCAGTGTCTGTCTCAGTGCCTTTGCATCCACACAGATATGGAGACCCAAAGCCTCAGGATGGCCCCATTGGGTGAAGCTCTCTTCTGCAACCTTTCCAGATTACCCCTCTGAAGAGGTCTATTGAAAAAGATTATGCAAGAGGAAGCATTTAGACTCCCCAGAGGAGTCCATCAGATAAGGACCTTGATGAGTCAGAAGGGTCACCATGGTCACCCTCTGAGGAGATCTCCTTTGCGGGCATCCTAGAAATACTTAGAGGGGTGGCTGGAAGCCCATCACCCCTTCTGAGGATGAGTCTGTGTACCTGGAGGCTTTCGGGTCTTGTCTTCCACCTCTTGGTTGTCTCCGCTTTTCGACCAGCTCATGAATGTAATTAGTCGAAAGGAGTGGGAGTCAACAGACTCCATAGAACCTGTTCCTAGGAGGCCAGATAAGTTCATTACTGCATCTTCGGACAAGCAGTTCCTTAGCAAAGGTGTCCCAGTAGATGCTATGGTGGTGGCGGCGGCAGCCACCAAGAAGTGGTTTTCAGAAACATCCTCATCTGTCCATCCACTGAACAAGGAGTCTTGTACGATGGACGGGTATGGAAAGTGCACCTTTTCTTCAGCGTCATATGCTCTCAGGTCGCTGATCTACCTGACCCATTTTACTAGGCTTCAGAGGGATCTCGTAAAGGAGCTAGGAGATGCCCTCCAAGGTTCTGTAGCTGCGGGGATTTCGGACAAGGTTTCCCCTCAGCTCTCCACTGGAAATTCAGGGGTAAACTCCTCCATGAGGCTCATTTATTATGCAGCTGATGGAGTGAGTAGGGCAGCGGGTACAAGAATTTCCTTAAGGAGACATTCCTGGATGCACTTATGTAATTTCGCAGAGCCCTTTAAGTCTTCCTTTATTAACGCCCCTTTTGACGGCTTGTCCTTGTTTGGGACAAAAGTTAGACATACTAACCAGGTGTGAACAGGAAGGAAAGACGCACACTGCTGTTTGAGTCCATTTCTCCCTACCTACCTGACCTTATCCCAAAGGTCGGAAGGGGAGGGAATATGGTTTTGAAAATCCCAGAGAGCTTTCCAGGGCACACGTGGTGATCCTTCCCCTAGGGACAGAGGAGGAAGTAACAATGAAAGATGCCGACCATGTGGCAAAGGGGGTCCACAGGACCAGGGCAACAGGGACTCCTTCATTGGTAAGCCCTTTCAGCACTCCTGAAAGGAGGCCCGTCTGTCCATCTCTGGAGCCATTTGGGGGTCATTTATCTTTGTACCCAAGCACCTGGCTGGAAATAAAAGACAAATGGGTACAAACGATTATATCCAGAAGCTATTACATTACCTTTTCTTTTTCCCCCTTAAAAACAAAATCCAATCCCAGTTGTTTCACCTAGTCAAATGGATCACGCAACTCTGGAAATACAAAGGTTGCTAGTCAAGAGAGTCATCCAAGCTGTCTCCAAACCAAATTGGATCCAGAACTTACTCAAGTTTCTTTTTAGTGCCAAAATAGACAGGGGACTGGAGACCCAGGGGACTGGAGACCCATTTTGAATCTCAGCAGACTAAACAACGTGAAGAAATCAAAGTTCCAGATGGTGACACTGCAGTCGATACTTCTTTTTGGGAAAAGATGAGTGGATGTGCTCGAAAGACCTCCAGGATGCATACTACCATATCAAAATGGACAAGTGAGCCATTTGTGCTTTTGGCTGGGAGCCAGTCACTACTAGTTTTGAGCTCTTCCCTTTGGTCTCACCACAGCCCCTAGAGTGTTCACCAAATACATGTCCGAATCCTAGGCGCCTCAAGTGAGCCGTGACTACTGAGTGTTTCCGTACCTAGATGACTGGCTCCTAACTGCCACCACCAAGCATCTACTAACAAGAGCTAGTGACACGACCATACAGCTTTGCTGTCCCCTAGGGATCATAATAAATTACGAAAAATCTCCCTTGTTGCCATCTCAGCATATCGTCTTTATAAGAGCAGAACTAGATACAAAGCAAATGTTGGCCAAGCTTCCCCCCAAAAGAGTTCAAGTACTAAATCATCAAGTCAAAATTCTAGTGTCCAAGAAAAAAGTGCAAGCAAAGACCGTCTTGAAAGTTTCGGGTACCATGGCAACAGCAATAACCTTGATAACGTTAGCACGCCTGCACATGAGAATTTTACAGTGGCTGCTGTTCACGCAGTGGTCCATGCAGGAGCTACCCATGTCTCACCAAATTATCATCACAGAATCCTGCAAGAAAGACCTTCGTTGATGGGCTTCATACCACTCTGGTGACTCTAGGCTGACCTTTTGTTTTTCCACAACCATTCACCACAGTGACCATGGACACTTCCCAGATAGGGTGGGGGGCATTAACTTGCTATGATCACAAGATCTACTTGCATATCAACGTCCTAGAGATGAGGGCAGTGCTTATAGTGTTGCAAGCATTTTGAGACTCCCTTCCACTAGGAATGATTGCAGACAGCATATCAGTTGTGTGGTACATAAACAAGGAAGAACAAAGTCTTACTCCCTCTGTTGAGAGGCCCAGAGAGTATGGCAGTGGGCAGTCTCTTCCCAATGCTTTCTAACAGCAATGCACATCCTGGGGAAATCCAATGTGATAGCAGACAAACTCAGCAGAGCTATTCTCATGCCTCAGAAGTAGTCCCTAAAACAGGAAGTAGCGGAAAAGATTTTCTGAAGGTGGGGTCAGCCTTGCTGTGATCTCTTTGCCCCATCCATGAATGCCAAGTGCAGCAGCTACTTTGCCCTGACCTATCCCCCCTGGGGAGTCACCAAGGGACGCACTTGTACACAATTGGTCCCTGGGTCTCCTCTACGCCTTTCCCCCCTTTCATTTGATTCCCAAAGTTCTTCAGAAACACAGCTTGTTGGGATGGAATTTGATACTAGTCGCCCCATACTGGCCTTGTCAGATATGGTTCACCTTTCTTTGGCCCCATCTCCAGGAGGAGCTGTGGATTCTGGACCCAGTTCCAGACCTCCTGACTCATTCTTCAGAGAAGCTCCATCCATCGATTCAAACCCTCAAGTTGACAGCTTGGCTGCTGCTGTTCCACACACAGCCAGGCTTTCTGACATTTTCCCTGTGGTGGGACGTATCTTGATTTCATCTCATAAGGCTTCAACCAGGAAATTATACTCAAGCAAATGGAAAAGATTTTCCTGTTGGGCCTTCAGGAATCACATTGACCCTTTTACTGCCCCTATAACATCTGTATTAGATTTCTTGGCAATACTTTTTAATGAGGATGCAGCTACTATTAGAGTTAAACTAGTGGCTATATCCAATTACCCTATAGGAGAAATGGGACTAAAAATAATGTCCCACAGACTTTGCAAAGCTTTCCTGAAAGGTACCTTTTTACTCAGGCCTCCCATCAAAGACCCTCTAGCCTCATGGGACCTAAATTTTGTTTATCTAGTTTGATCCTTCCCCCCTTTGAACCTGCATCATCCAGTGACCTAAAGTTCTTAACGTGGAAGACAACCCTTTTGGTAGCCATCACGTCAACTAGAAGGTTATCAGAACTACAAACATTATCAATAAGGCCCCCCCTACATGATTTTCCACAAGGATAGATTATCTGTGCAAACAAATCTGTCCTTCCTACCTACCCAAAGTGTGCTTAGAATCTAATTTGAATCGATCCATAGACTTATTTTTTTTCCCCCAGTTATGGCAACAGGGCAGAGTGTAAAGTACACCAGCTAAATGTACGTAGGCAATTACCTTTCTACCTAGATAGAATAAAGGATTACAGGAAGTGGATCAGTTATTTGTATCTTTATCAGACAAAAAAAGGGTGTTCCCATATCCGAGGTATTACTTTCAAAATGGCTTACAGATGGCATTACCTTCACTTACAAATCTAAAAACAGAGAACTTCCTTGAAAGATAAAAGGTCATTTTGCAAGGACTATAGCAACCTCATCTGCCTTTCAGGTGAGGCTACCTATGGATACTATTTGTGCTGCAGCAACATGGATAAAGCCTCATACCTTTATCACTCATTACAAAGTGGATTTGGACTCCAGGAACAGGGTCTTCTTTAGGTCCATTGTTCTGAAGTATATTCTTCCTTGAGACACCCAAGAAAGATGGTGCTAGGGACGCTGTCCCAAGCAGTACAGAATGAAGGCGAGATAGGACAACAACATATAAAGAAGTGTGTTGTGCATCTCGCCTTCATTTGTACGCCCCACCATCCATCCCCATTCTTTCGCTCCTGGAGGACCGAGCAGCTCTGATTGGAATATCATGTTCTCTGACTCTCGTCATTGATCTGTTACATATGTAAATAGTTTCTCTCTCTAGTGGTAAATATCTGCAAACAAGATCTGAGTAATCTTCCCTAAGCATGATGGGATAGGGCTACAGCCACGAGCCGGTGGAAGTCCTCGAGCTTTTGTACAGGCTGAGTCGGAACCGATGATCAGTTCTGAACCCAACCAGTACAGAATGAAGGCGAGATGTACAACACACATGGAACGTTATGGTGTGTACATAACTTCTTTTTACTAAATAATGATTGATAGTTGAGTTTCAGATTTTATATCCTTTAAAATATTCATGCTAATACAAGCTCTGTTATTCTAACAACTTTTTAAGTTTATAAGAGGAATATTTCATATCTGTCATTGATTTGGGCCTTTGGCCCACCATTATTTCCGGACTTTGTCCAGAATTCTTGTGCTGAGAGGTTAAGAGGTATGGTAGATGCCTTTGGTACTCTGAATAGCTTATGTTGGAGTTCTGGTAGTGTTTGTTCCTGACTTGTTTCTTACTAGCATTAGCTGCTGCTGTTTTATGCACTTATTTATTGCTGCTGAAGCAATAGCATACATTTCTTTCTCTAGAGAATGGGCTTGCTGT
The DNA here is from genome assembly GCF_019279795.1 of Protopterus annectens. Taxonomy (NCBI): domain Eukaryota; kingdom Metazoa; phylum Chordata; order Ceratodontiformes; family Protopteridae; genus Protopterus; species Protopterus annectens. The sequence continues at coordinate 1,003,743,013 of NC_056746.1, read as the reverse complement.
ACATCAGTACTCTTAATGGAGAACAAACATTCTCCAGCAGTGTATTAATGTCCAAGTAATGCCTGCTGAAAAACGAGTCTGCCGCTTCATGGCAGAATATCAAGCCACCGTGGAGCTCAGGCAGAAAAATAAACCGAACGACCATTTTATGTTCGCTAAGCAAAGCTTTTGCTGTTTAGCAAGTATAAAATGTAAAAAAAAAAAAAAAAAAAAATTAAAGCAAAATTTAATTTGTGTGTGTACGTGTATGAGTGTGAGAGAGAACAATTGAGCTACTATTTTATACTTGCCAGGCAGAGCTTCTGCTGTTTAGCGAGTGTAAAATAAAAAGTGTGTGTGTGTATAAAAGTAAGAGAGAGAGAGATGATTGAAAATAAATGAATCAGAAAAAGTGTGTTTGTTGCTGTCTGCGTGCGAGTGAATTCCTGCACGAAAGCAGAAAAGTGTGTGTGTGTGTGTGTGTGTGTGTGTGTGTGTGTGAGAGAGAGAGAGAGAAAGTGAAGAGAGAGCGATCATGTGATCCCTGGCAGCATCCCATAAGAGCTTTGGATGCCTCTCTGCACAAGAAATCTGGGCAGATGCGCAAATAATGAGGAGGGACCCCCCCCCCCCCACTACTGCAGAGGTGTTAAACTGTCACTGCACTGAGACCCCCTTGCAGAATCAATTCCTCGGACTACAAAAGGAAATCCTGAACAAAGGCCTGCAGTTTAGCTAGCTTTCTGGCTGTAGCTGGATAACTTCTAAGTATGGTGTAAAAGAATGTCTGAGCCAAACATAAATGAGTGATTAGAGACGGAAAAGATGCAGTCATTTTATAGAAGGTAAAGAAAATAAGTGATCCTGCCGAATCTCATTATATGTCAATGGCATGGGAATTCAAAGTTACTTCCTTATGTCTGTCATGAGTCATACAAAGTATTATGGGAAAGAGAAAGGGTTTAGGGAGAACAAGATCACGTTGATGGGAAAGCGAAAGGGTTTAGGGAGAACAAGATCACGTTGATGCATCAAGCCACATTGGAAGCCATGTTATGCAAAACAGACTAAAATTACAAAGAAAGCACTCAGAGTGATTTTGAGGTGTTAAAAGAAGTCAGGAAACAGATAGTGAAAAAAAACTTTTTTTTTTGTTATAGGATGGAGTTTTCATGTTCACCTCTTCACTGCTTTCTCATGTATTTACATCTACACAGTTTTGATTACGTTTCTGAATTTAGCTTGCCCATGTAAGACTGATATGCATCTAGTATGCTTTATTCTTCTCAAGGCAAAACATTATTTATGACTAGGTGATATAGGGCTCCCAGAATATGGGAAATGATTGGAAATTAGCTTTTCATCATTTCCTTTGTGTTACCACCAAAAATTGCTTGACTTGCCACTAAGTTGTGTGAAAGCAGATGTCAGAAAACATATCAGCTTTTACTTTGGTATTTTACATTCAGCATACCTTGACTAAGTTAAGTATTTTGCCACACCTTTAGAAGCGTTTTAAAGGCGTTCTGTAATAAAAATAAATGTTATAATTATGAACAGATGTTTTTCTTCCTAGCTCACATTTATTGTATCTCACTGAGTTTAACTAGTCAGTGTTTACTTTGGTGTGTGTTACACAGCCTTTGCCATGACTGTTCTATAGTAAATGTCAGCCTGGGATGACATGCTCGACAAGCCATGCTACTTCGCTAGAGACTGCTTGCACCAGTCACCCTTAGGCTTCAAATACTGGCCAAGGCTCTTGCCACCCCCATAGTGCCTTTTTTAGGCAAGGCTCAAAAGACAAACCTACTGCCGTAAGTAGTACAAGTAACAAAAAAACTGAGGGTAATGCCACTCAGTGCCAGAAGTCTAAACCTCAAAATGCACGCACTTGAGGCACTCCTCATTATGGAGAAAATCAATATATGTGCAGTAACAGAAACCTGGTTTAAGGCTCCAGAGAGCACCCCAGCACTACCAGGCTACAGCTCATACCATACATTTAGGCCACAAAACCCGGACCAAAATACAAAAGACTGGGGCATATCCATATTCATCAAGGATACCCACACTTAGTGGCACAGCACGATGCTTCAGAGATCATCCACGTGCAGCTAACAATGGGCAGAACTGCAGTTCAAATTGTAGCTTGCTACAGATTACCCACCATGTCCCAGGACCTCCATTCCGCATTTCTGGAAACACTGGAAAACATAAAGGACCTACCAAACACCCTGATATTGGGTGATTTCAATTACCCAAACATTAACTGGGGAAAACTACTCAAGTAGTAACTCCCTTGCCCAACATTTCCTAGAATTTATAAACTCAAACACCCTGGATCAACTGGTCAACACCCCCACCAGCGGTGACAACTTATTGGACCTGGTCATAACCAACATGGGCGACCGGTGTTCCACACCGGAGGTCAACCCTTCGCTGGTTAGATCTAACCATAAACTAATCACTCTGGATATCCACATTCTGCCCCCACCCCCGGTCAAAGAACCCACTGTGAAAAAATTTTCAAAAGCAAACTTCACGTTACTTAAGACTGAGGTGGAAAGTTTCAAATCCCCGATGCTAAAGGATAACGCTGCCCAAGCTGCAAAATCCTTTACTGATGCACTCTACGGGCACCTACAAGAATGCATGGATCATGCCGGCCCAAGCAAAATCAAGACTCACTCCTCCAAGAAAAGGAAACCAGTCTGGTGGACCCCTGCCATAAACAAGCTGTACAATAGAAGGAGGAAGCTAGTACAGAAGAGTAAAATCCCATGAGGGGAAGACATCCTTGATCATTATCAGCAAGAAACTATGATCCCTCATAAAATCGTCCAAGGCTAGCTTCGAAAGAAAAATTGCCAAGGACTCCAAAGATAACCACAAGGCATTCTTTAGCTATGTCAAGGATCTAAGTGGCAATTCTCAGATCTGCTCGGAGTTAGTGCAGAATGGCACAAAATACACTAAACTGACCAATATCGCCAACATCCTGGCAGACGGGTTATGTGCAAACTTCACCCCCAGAAGCGCCCATAACCATACCAAAAGACTGTAGTGCCCCTGAAATCACAGACACTCAGGTTAAAACAGCCCTCTTTAAAGCCAGAAACACAGCATCAGTGGGACTGGACAGTGACCCAGGCTGCATCCTACACTAGCTCAAAGATGAACTAACCCCTCACCTAAACACACTGTTCAAACTCAGTCTCTCCACAGGCTACGTGCCCATAGAGGGGCGCACAGCAACAGTTATTCCACTCCACAAAGCTGGAGCCACAACAGACCCCAGGAACTATCTTCCTAGAAGACTGACTCGCTTGGTCTGCAAGACTATGGAGTGCATCATCATGGATCTCATTAACAGAGACATTGGGAACCCCCAAACACTGGACCCTACCCAGTTCGGCTTTAAGGGCAGATCATGGCTCCTAAACCTGGTGGACAGTTACCAAGACTATAGACAAGGGAAAGGTGGTCCACACAGCCTACCTAGACCTCGCAAAGGTCTTCGACTTCATTCCCCATTCTGGTATTATAGACAAGCTCACCAGCCTAAACATAAACCCCTACGTCACGAGATGGGTTGCCAACTGGCTCACTGACAGAACCCACATGGTAAGAGTTGCGGGAGCTAGGTCCGACTCTATACCAGTTACAAGTGGCGTTCCCCAGGGCTCAGTCCTAGGACCCCTCCTGTTCGGCATATACTTCTCAGAGGTACAGGCAAACACAGGAGGACTCTGGCTGACCATGTTCGCAGGAGACTGCAAACTAGGGGCTATAAATGACTCTCCGGCTGACGCAGACATCCTCCAAAAGGGTCTCATTGAGACTGATACCTGGTGTCAGAACCATGGCCTCAAGCTAAATGCCAAAAAGTGCATAGTCATCCCCCTTGGAAAAAACAAAGTACCCACAAACCACCAAATAGGTGGTAGCCCCCTAAATACGGAAGACGTAACAAGGAATCCTGGGACCCAAGTAGATAGTAATCTCTCCTTTGATAATCACATTGCCAAAGTGGTTAGAAAATCCTTCTGTGTGGCCCACCTAATCACAAAAAGGTTTGCATCCAGATCAAAAGAGGTTATTGTGCCCCTCTACACATCACTCATCAGACCCATCATATACAGTACCAATGCCCCATTTGGGATGAACCTTACAAGACACCTGCAGCAGCTGGAAAGACCACAGAAGAACCTCACCAAGAGGGGTCACTGGCCTCTAACAGATGCCCTATGCAGCTCGACTCAAGAAACTCCAGCTGTACTCTGTTGCATACCACCTACTCAGAGGTGATCTCTGCCTGATATACAAGGCCATGTCCAACCCAGAATTGATGGACATGCTCCACCTAAAGAAAACCATATCCCCTCGAGCCACACGCTCTAGGGGTCTAAACCTCACCACAACAATAAATAGGATGTGCTGGAGGGATAGATTCCTGTCCCAGAGACTTACATGCTCTGGAACAAGATCCAATCTATAATAAGCAGAGCTCCTCACTAACACTCTTCAAGAGAAACCTTGAGTGAATGGAAAACAGAAAGTTTACCCCGAGGATCATTTCAGTGGCTCTGCTGGACAGAGGCACAGGGAGCTAATCTAAGGGGGCAACAAGCGCCAACACATTCCGGGTAGGCTTATAAATGCCTTTGGGCAGATAGCCTAGTACCTACCTATGAACCTATGTGAGACAGTTCAAGTTAGGCTTTGACCAGTGCAGATTATGGACAGCATTTCCTTGCTTTTCAAGGCACATCAGAGGTGGTAATCCAATATTTAAAAAGGGCAGTTATTAGAGAAAGGAACTTCTACGATCCATGTAGACTGAAAATTCACACCATGTTTAGGATGTATTGAATGCTGTATTACTGAAATAAGGCCAAAATTCCACTGAAACGAAACTTAAGAGTTTGTGTAGATTTCCATGTCTGCAGTTCCTGTGAAAATGGTTGCAGACTTTCTTTTTTTCGACAGAATAATGTGCTATTCTTTTGGACTTTATTTTGCACAGTTCATTTTCAGAGTTGTTGAATTATTTTCTGTAGTAACAAATTCATTAATATATCTGATGATGTCAATTTTCATTCATTCCTCAACAGGTGGATTTGGATCTGATCCTCTGATCTGACTCTGCCATTGCTATATCTCGTGGCTACCTAAAAGCTAATGAGCTCCTCCTTGCCCACAATGCACCAACCCCTAACATGCCTCAGATCACGTTTGCTGATTTTGCAAAATATTTATTTTACATTTGTTTACCGGGTAACTCCGACTGGGTAGAGTTGCCTGTTTTCACTTGAGGCCCAGGGCGATAAGCTCCATTACAACTGCAGGTCAAAAAATGTTTAAACATACATCATATTAGTGGAAAGAAAACATATAGCAGTTTAACAAACAGGCTGACAGTTTGACAAAGGTTGCCATAGGAGTATTAGTCATACAGTGGAGAGATAAGAAGAAAATACACAACTTTGTTATAACTTAACAATATAGTAGTCTACAGTATTTTTAAACATAATTTCATCACATTAGAATACACAACAACAAGCTAGGCTGAGATTTCCTTTACATAATTCCTTAAGAATTGAATTAATGTGTATTACAAGGTATTATTTGTGTTTTGCAGATCTAGGAAGACCTTGTAACAGATGCAAAGGGATTAAAGAGGTAGCCTGGGTTGGAACATGTACATATCCAGGACTTGGTGAGGTAGGATTTTAGCTGATGTTTGAAAATACGTTTGTCCGTGTCCTAACTTCAAGTGTGAGGGAGTTCCACATTTTAGCAATGGTGCAGGAATATAGGGAGTCTCCGGAGTTGTATTTGTTTTTGGATACCTCTACCCAGACCCTTATTAGTGGATCTTAGCAGACGACTGTTGGTGTAATGGTTTAAGTCTTACAAGGATGGGATTTTGTCAGGGTAGTAGAGAAGTTGATGAGCTAGGGCAAATAGGTTGGGTAATTCCATCCAGGAGAGTTTGTGAAGGGCAAGGCAATGGTGGGATCTATAGGAAGAGTCAGTAGCAAATTTAGCTATCTTGTAACAAGTGGATAGCTTATTTACTTCTGTTTTGTTTAGGTTAACTAAGATGGGAGAGGTGTATAGTAATGTGGACAGTAAGTGAGTTCTTGCTATGATGGTTTTACTACTGGAGGTCAAGTAGTTCTTACATCTGTAGAGTGTGCCTAGTTTTTTTGTGTAGTTTAGTTATGGATGTTCTTCGTGTTTCACTGTTGCAGTCATTACATTTGGGTAATTATGCTGGCAGGTTGCCCTCAGTCGGCCTGAATTCCAAAGTCTTGGGTCCTGCGTCGGCTGCTGTCGCCCCTTCCCTGACATTAGGTCGTCAGGGGTATAAAAGAAGCAGCCGACGCCATTTTCTTTGTCTTTCTTGCTGCGCGGTGCCCGATGCAGAAGCAGTTCGCAAGTGCTGGTCAGCCGCCTCCTGAGATTTTTGTGTTCGAGTTTCAGATCCGAAGTCTTCATTAAATGCTAAGTACCCCGTTGGGGAAACATTTTTCTTGCTACAGACCGATGTCAGAAAAAGTTAATAATTGTATTTCTTGTGGAAAGTAAATACCTCATAAGGACTTTCACTCTTACTGTATTCCTTGCCTAGGCCCTGACCACAACATTTCTAGTTGTCGGTTTTGTGCTAGATTTAACCAACGCACTATTAAGCGTTGGTGCAATTTTGCACTAAGCTATTTTGGGTGAAGATTTAATTATACAATGCCGTCGGATAGCCATCTGACTACTGGAGTTCACAAGAAGCGCAAAGAAAAGGAAAAAAGACAGGCAACCGAGGTCCGAAACCGACAATGAAGCTTCTCCTAAGCCAGTCGCCATTTCTCAGTGAGGCGCTTTCGCAGCCCCTGACGCCCACTACTTTAGAGTCGCAGGCCGCTACTGACTCCCACATGGAGTCGGTCAGGCCGCTGGAAACTCAAGGCATTGGAGCCTTGGAGACTATTCCCTCAGATGGGTCCAGAGCCGCTGAGCAGGCATCTGCTTCTGAGGGTGTTTTCAGACCTAAACAATTCTACATTAAACCGACTACAGTTTCAAAGGCAAACACTAAAGCACCTTTAAAGGCAAAGAAACAAGTTCAGCAGCCACATGGACAGGCCTCCATGCCCAAAAAGCAGATGCTCCAAATGGCCAAAGACTTAATTACCTTGATCAGGGGTTCCCATCTCCCTCCTGATAAGAGGCCTAGGCAAGAGGCAGACTATGAATCTTCAGATCAGGTTTCCATTTCCTCACATTTCTCCTCTGATCAGGAAAATTCTCTTCCTCCCTATGAGGATTCTGATGCTGAAGAGTCTGTCCCTTCAGCTTCTCCTCCTCCTGAGGACTATTTCTTTGGGGAAACCTTGCATACCATGAGGGAGCATTTCCACTGGGAGAGCCAAGATTTTTCAGAATCTAAGAAGAGGCTCAGGGACTTTCTTCTATTTCCTCAACAGAGGCCTCTAGCTGTTCCAACTGTGTAAGACATTGTAGATGATATGTTTTCAGGGTCTAGTCTGACTACTGACTACTTACCTCCAGCACCTGTTAAGCCTGACAGATACTACAGGGTTCTTGACTCTCATAAACTCCTTTTCAAATACCATGCTGCGGACCCAGAAACTCTTTCTCAGGGTCCCAAAGGGGTTAAGGCTTCCACTGCAAAAAACCCTACCCCCTCTGACAGAGATTCTAGGGCACTAGATGGATGGGGAAAAAGATTTACACATCTGCTACTTTGGCTATAAGGGCCTTAAACTGCCAGTTTCATATGCTCAAATATCAGCAATATGTCATGACACAGCTTAAACAGAAAATTTTGGTAAATTCTGAATGTGCAGATAACAAAGAAATGCAGGATTTATTGCATGCAGCTGAACAAGTTGGAAAACTTACTTTGCAATGTGGTTTTGATTCTCTGGAGGCCTCCTGCAGGGCCGCAGTAACTGGTTCTGTAATTAGGAGGCATGCTTGGTTAAAGGAACAAAATCTGCCTGATCATGTCAAAGCTAAATTATTAGATGCACCATTACAGCATGATACCTTGTTTGGTGTTAAGGCAGAATAGGTGTTAAAGAAAATGGAGGACAAAGCTAAATCTATGCAAACGGTCAAAGATTTTTTACAAGTACAGCCACCTAGGTTTAGCAGACACTGGCCTACAAATTAGTGGTCCTTTCCAGTGTCAGACAGACCTCAAAGGGGCAGATCCAGATGCCCTAGAGAAAGATCCCAGCCACAAGGCTCATACAGGTCTAAACAATGGGGTGATTCTACCTCCAAAAGTGGAGAAGACAAATCACAACCTTACAGAAAACCATCCCACTGACTTCCCCCTGCCTGCACCAAGCACTTATTTACTGGCAGCACCCTTAGGGAGAAAAATAGCACTTTATTCTCAAAATTGGCACATTATAACCCAGGACAAATGGGTTCTAGACAGTGTCACAAGGCAACAAGTTTCACTTCCATACCCTGCCAAGGGCAAACGGTTGGCCAGACCTGCCAAAAAATCAATGGACAGAGGCTCAAAAACAAGTCTCATCCCTCATGGACATGAGGGCTATTCAACAGGTGCCACAGCAAGAGCAGGGACAAGGATTTTAGTCAAGACTGTTCTTTGTACCCAGAAAGGACAAAGCATGGAGACCAATACTGGGCCTGTCTATTCTAAGCACTTTCCTGGATATTCCAAAATTCAAGATGTTGACCTTGCAGCAGCTTCTGCCCATGCTGGGCAGAAAGGCTTGGCTCGTCACTTTAGACCTAAAAGAGGCATACCTGCATGTCCCAAATTAGACAATCATGCAGAAGATACCACAGATTCAAGGCTGGTTCAAAGCATTACCAATTCTCTGCACTGCCCTTTGGCTTATCTACTGCGCCCAGGGTCTTCACAAAGTGCCTGACACCAGTAATTCCTTTCTACAGACAGAGGAATACAGATATATCCATACTTGGACGACTGCCTCTTTCAAGCGGAGAACAAGAACATTCTACTACAGCATCTGGCATTTGTGAAAAGAATTTTAACATGCCTAGGGTACACAGTCAACGAACAGAAATCAAAACTAGTACCCTATCAAGAGATAATATTCCTGGGTGCACGCTTAAATGCAACTGCCCAGATGGCTTATCTCACGCCAGACAAACAAAGGCAACTGACTACCTACTTCAAAATGTTAGCAACAAAGGCCCAGTTATCTGCAAGAAAAATTCTGCAGGCTTTGGGCTTCATGGCATCCTGCATCCTACTAAGTCCATATGCAAGACTGCATATGAGGAAACTTCAATGGTACCTAAAAAGTGTTTGGACTCAACATTGCCACAGCCTGGAAACTATAATTACTCTCATTCCCTGCATGCAACAGGAGTTCCGATGGTGGGCAATGGCTTGTCACCAAAAGAAGGAACAGCCAGTCACATTACCCCCAGCCAGGCAGACACTAACAACAGATGCATCAGATTATGCCTGGGGGACCCACATGGCAGGAAGATGCATTCAGGGCACATGGTCCTCAAACCAAATGCATCTACATATCAATCAAAAAGAGATGCTAGCTGTTCAAAATGCCCTGACAGCCTTCAAGGACCTACTTCATCCAGGACAACTACTGATGAAGACAGACAACACCACGGTGATGTGGTATATAAACAAGCAGGGGGGCACACAATCTTACCCCCTTTGCAGACTAGCCATGATGTTGTGGGACACAGCATTGACTTACCAAGTACATCTGCAGGCACAATTCCTGTCAGGAAGGAAAAATACTCTGGCAGACGAACTAAGCAGAAACCTCATGGATCCCCACGAGTGGCAGCTGGATCCACAAGTCTTCAGCATGATAAGGAAATGGGTTGCCTGGACATAGATCTATTTGCCTCTCCTCACAACTCCCAACTAAAAAGATTCTGCACAAGGATTTTTCACAGACAAGCATGGAAAATGGACGTCCTATCCTTCAGCTGGAAAAACCTATCCGTATATGCCTTTCCCCCTCTGCCTCTCCTCCCCAAGGTACTCCTAAAGGTCAGACAGGAGAAGCCAAAGATGATACAGATTGCCCCAGACGGGCCCCGCCATCACTGGTACCCAATCTTAAGGAGCTTGTCTCCATGCCCAGCTTGGACCTTACCTCAAGTACCTCATCTACTGTCCCAACAAAACAATCCGATCCTGCACAGCCAACTCAGGACTTTAAACCTGGCAGCATGGCGAATAATGTAATCATACAAAACACCTGTCAGCAAAGCTGTGATGGATGTAATTTTGGAAGCCAGAATGCCTAGTACTAGAAAATCTTATGCTGGAAAATGGAAGAGATTCTGTGCTTGGAACCAGGCACAAGGAACAGATACAGCTGTGCCAAATATTCCTCAGATTTTACAATACTTAACTGAGATGGGATAAAGGCCTTTCTTTCTCATCTATTAAAATTCATGCCTCTGCCATTTCGGCTCATTACAATGCAGAGCAACCAATCTTTTCTCATCCATTGTTAAAACAGTACCTCAGAGGAGCCAAAAATTTAGGCCTCCAAGGAGATCACCAATGCCTTGCATGGGACCTCAGCTATGTCTTGGAAAAACTCACCCTGCCTCCTTTTGAGCCAGCTGCTACTGCTGATATAAAGTTTTTATCTTGGAAAACAGCTCTGTTCCTAGCAATAACTTCTGCAAGATGAGTTTCAGAGCTACAGGCACTCATGGCTGTGGAACCTTTTATTATTTTTTATCCTGACAGTCTCCCTGAGGACAAATGCAACATTTATGCCTAAGGTGGTGTCCAATGTGGCTCTTAACCAAACCATTCATCTGCCAACTTTTTATCCAAATCCACAGAACAAGGTGGAAAGAATTCTGCATTCTTTGGATGTGCACAGACAACTTAGATTCTACTTGGACAGAACCAAAGTTTTCAGAAAGACAGAGCAATTACTTGTGGCATATGCTGCAGGATCACACGGAAAGGCTATATCAAAGCAGACTATTTCAAATTGGATAGGCCACTGCATTCATTTTTGCTACTTATATCATGGAAAGCCAGTGCCTAAGGGCATTAGGCCACATTCCACCAAGCTGCAGCCACTTCAGCAGCCTTTCTCAGGGGAGTACCAACCAAGGACATTTTAGAGGCAGCTACTTGGAGTTCAGTGCACACCTTTACAAAGCACCATCATCTGCCATTCTACTCTAAATCCAGGGCAGGCTTTGCCACTGCAGTTCTGCAGGGTCTCATAGCTGCTCCTAATACTGTTTAGCTCCAGCCTCCCAACCATAGCTTTGGGAATCTACCCAAATGTAATGACTGCAACAGTGAAACACGAAGAACATAGTACAGTTGTGTACACTTGCCATAAATGTAGATGTTCGAGTGTATTCACTGTTGCAGTCCAGGTTACCCACCCGCCATCCCCCATTTTCTTCTCATGAAACCTATCTTTCCTTCTCTGATTTATACAACCTTTGTAGTATATTTGCTTGTAGATGAAGGTAAAGTTTATATTGGTGCATGCAATTTTATTTATAGATATAAATTTTGGCTACCGTTTTAGGGGGCACCTGACATCTGGGACAAGAAAAATTGAAGAAAATGTCGTCGGCTGCTTCCTTTATACCCCTGACGACCTGACGTCAGGGAAGGGGCGACAGTAGCCGACGCAGGACCCAAGACTTTGGAATTCAGGCCGACTGAGGGCAACCTGCCAGCAGGATTAGCCAAATGTAATGACTGCAACAGTGAATACACTCGAACATCTACATTTATAGTAAGTGTACACCAACTGTAATTTTGTGCTACATGTTTATCCAATTTCATATTTCGGTCGATGACAACAACTAACAGTTTGGTATGTGCAACTGGTGTGATATGGGTGTTGTCAGAGGAGATGATTTCTAAAGTGGGGGTGGGGTCTAAGACTTTGGAGGGATGAAAGAGCATGAGTTGTGTTTTTTTGGGATTGAGTATTAATTGGGAGTCTTCTAGTCAGGATTCAACTGCTGAGAAGGATTCCTGGGTTATATTCTGTAGAAGTTGGAGAGAGGGAGCAGAGCAGATAAGGGTAATCATCGGCATATTGTACTAATCTTCCATGAAGAGTGGCTTTATGGAGGCCGTTTGAATATTGTGATGAGCAAGGGACAGAGTATAGATCTGTGTGTACCCCTAAGGTGACAGGGAGAAGAGGGGATAGACTGTCCTACCACTTTACGTCCTGCTGTCTGTTGGAAAGATAATCTATGAACCATAGGAATGCAGAGTTATTTAGTTTAAGTTCTGAGAAAACATTCAAGAGTTTACTATGGGATACTGTATCAAATGCTTTTGAGAGGTCTAAAAAGACAGTTGATACCAGATTGCCTAAATTTCATTGTTGAATAACATGATTGGTAAAACTAATAAGGGCAATGGTGGCACTGTGGCTGGGACGAAAACCATGTTGAGTTTTGGCTAGGAGATTGTTAGTGAGAAGGTATTTTATTAACTGAGAGTGTATGCACTTAAGAATATTTGAGAGGTGGGGATAATATGGGTATTGGACAGTAGTTGGATAACTCAGTCGAGTTTCCTCCTTTGTGTAGGGGTGTTGTGTGAAATTTTCCAGAGGGCTGGGACTTTTGTTCAGAGATTGACCTATCTATGTGTATAGAGATAGGGTATGATATAGACTTGGCTGCGATTCGGAGATATTCTGATGGGAGTTTATCAGCAGCCAGGGTAGTGGGCCTTAATTTGGACAGGTATTTCAGGATACTACTGGTCTGAACTGGTTGGAAGGAAAATTGCTTTGATCAGATGGAGAGTCTGGTACGTTTGGGAGGGTAGTGGGTGATAGTTTTAAAATGGAATGGGTAAAATATTCATTGAACTGTGTTGCAGTGTCACTTATAGATGTGTCAATATCTGGGGCTGGGGTGCTGGTTTTGCCTGGTTGGATTATTTTATTGATGGCAGCCCAAACTTTTTGAGGGTTAGCTTTGTGTTTATTTTGTAAATTGGAATAATAGTTTTTTTGTCTGATCTTATTTGTTTTTTTTTACTCTATTTCTTAATTGAATAAACTGTTGCCTGTTAATATTAGTTTTGTTGTCATGCCAAGTGTTCCATGCTTTATCCCTTTGTTTTAATTAGGATCCGGGTACTTTTGGTGAGCCAGGGGGCAGGGTTGGACTTTATTTGGATTGTTCTAGCGGGAGCGGGGGCAAGTTGGTCAAGTATTTCCACGAATGTGGAGTTAAAGTAGTCTACTTCCTTATCTAGGGGAAGTAAATAGCAGAGACCAGTTGCAATGGTTTAGTACTGTTAGTTCTGCTCTAAAATGTTTTGCTTACCGTATTTGTTTGAATGGGCTAGTTTTAGTTGGTTTTATTTGTTGTCTTAGTATGAAGGAGGGGAGGTGATCACTTAGGGCATCAGGTAATGTACCAAAGAATTGTGTCATGGTTGGGCGATTAGTAAGGATCCATTCTAAAGTGGATTCCCTTTTGTCAGTTTTGTCAATTGTAGTTGGAGTTTGGATGAGCTGAGTGAAACCGTGCAGGTTTATATAAGAAGTGGGGAGGGGTGAGTTAATTGGAGACAAATCAATATTGAAATCACCTAGTATGAGTGGTTCATGGGGGAGGGATCCTGATGCCCAGTGGATTATGGACTCTAGTGTTTTTATCCCCAGGAGGGATGTATGCTTCCAATATGTTTAGTTTATGTAGGTTGATTTTTTACTTTAGCGACCAGGGATTCAGCATTGCTGAAAGTTGGAATGTGTATTTTAATGAGCTCAACTATGAGGTGATTTTTGAAAAGCAGGGTAACACCACCTTCTCTTTTGGATGTACAATCTTTTCTAATTAGGTTATACTCTGGTGGGAGTAATTCATTGTCTTTGATTATTTGTGGCTTAAGCCATGTTTCAGTAAGGAACACAATATCTGGGGAATGAAAGGACAGGTCTGCATGCAGTTCATCAATTTTGTTTAAGGTACTCCTGATATTGATGTTGAGAATTATGAGGTCAGCTACTTTTCTATGGGAAGCTGGTTTATAGTTGGCCTGAATTAGTGTGTGTAGGAGTATTTACAGGACCAGGGTTAGGATGTATGTCTCCACTAAGTATCACTTGTGAAGCAGTGTTCACAATAAATTGAAGGTATTTGGAGAAGGAGAGGTTAATTTGTATGGAAATGTGCCTTTTAGTGCAGTTATGTGGAATCCTGAAGGGGGTTGGCTCCAAACTGGTGTGACTGAAGATTGCGGAAGAGATATGGAATGATATTTGGGTGAGTATAATGGAGTAGACCTGGGCAGGTTTTACAGTGTAGGTGAGGGCAGTGGCTGCTTTGGTATGAGGTGAGGTGTAATAATAGTGAGAGAGTTAGGATATATAAGACATGTATATAGTGCATTATTAGTGTTGTAGCTGCTTGGTTGTGTAAGGGGGAGTAAAAAGAGAACAGCAGATTAGGTTTGGATGTAAGGTAGCATGTAGCTCTGAGTTATGGTTTGTAGCTTTGGAGGTATTAGAGGATGTGTAATTGATCTTGTTGAGAGGGTTAAGATTTGTGGGTGTGGTCTTGGTTTGTGTTCTTACTGGTTGGCTTTGGAGGAGGGGTTAGGTATGGTTAGCTATAAGATAAATGAGAATGATAGTGGGTGGGAATAGGAGCAGGTTAGGGGGAGCATAGTGAGCCTGAGCGTAGAACCAGAGAAGCAGCAAAGCAATGATTATGGAAATAATCAGTAAAAAGGGTATCATTTGTGTGTTTTTACACTGAGTGGACTGTGTTTTTTTTTTTTTACAGCTATAAAGAATAGTCGCTAGGTTTAAAGTCAAAACAAATCTCTAAACCGATAAAGGAACCAATGTAGCAAACAGCAAAATAGTGAAGAGAAAGGCAAACTGGTTCCAACACAGCACTCTTTAATGGCAACACAACAAGGTAAGCGCTTTCACGGATTACATCCGCTTCTTCAGACCAAAATGTTAAAATGCAAATCACATCTTTAAACATTCTAGCAGCCAATAAGGCACACTAATCACTGAACCAATTTAACATATTCATTGCCTAATCTAAGCAGTGAAGAAACTAACATCGGTGTGTAAGTCAGCAACACTATAAAACATATATTGCAGCTCAAAAATGACTAAATACATAATTAAAAGTGACTCTGTTCTATCACATAAACATAAATATAAATTCTAAAATGTATCGACGTATAAATATACTCAAATATATATAATAAAAAATACATATATACATATGTTAAAATCTCTGTAAAAATGGTCAATCTTCTGCACATATAAAACAAAAACCCATATAACAAATATGTATAAAAGACCAAGGATGCATGGGTGGTTGATGTAAATTCTTATGTATCTTCAGAAGGCCATAAACAACAGGTACTACTGGATGATCTACTTTGAAATATTCAAACAATTGTTCAGAGATTAACCCTGTCATAAGCAGATCAAACACATAAAACTGTATTCTATCAATAATCCCTTTCAACATTGTACCTGTGATAGGGGTAGTATGTGTCCAAATCACTTAAATCCAACATGCATCCAATGTAAACATCTCTATCAAGTAAGACAATCCCCTCCCCCTTTGTCAGCTGGTCGTATTTCAATACTATTCATGTGTTTCAATTCAAAAAATGCTTGTTGCTCATTCACTGACAAATAATAAACCCTTTAGTATGATTATCAGAGAACTTGTCCCTGATCTGTTTGTCACAAATATCTAAAAATAGTTCAGCAGTCGAATTTGTAGGGGGAACAAAAGTACTCGGTTTTCTAAAAACACCTTCAGTCATCATATTATTAGGAAACCTACTTTTTAGTGTTAATGTCCTGCCCAATAGGCGTAGATCTTTGAGTACATCAACAAGATCAACTTGTTGAGCTTGAACAAAGCTTAAACCTCTGTTTAGAACTGAAAGTTGTTCTTCAGTTAGAATAACAGAAGAGATGTTATATATTAGACCTGTTTCTGCCTCTTTCCTGTCCTTATCACCTCCTCCTCGCTGTGCGGGCATCTCATTTTCGAGTTGGTGTACCGATTCCTGGATCTCCCTCTTATCGGGAGTGGATCCTTCAGTAAAAAAGTAGAATGTACTACTACAGGTGCAAGCAGATTCCTTACTGCTTTAGCAGGACTATTGTGTACCATTGTCAGTGATTTAGGCCTAACAACATTATCAGTACCTGTACTAGTGGAAGACTTGTTAACAACATTCTTACTAGAATGGTCAGTTTGAATATCTAATGTACTGTTAGCCACAGGTTCAGGTGCTGATACAGTTCTTGTAGTAGCCAATAAAACTGAACGTGCCTGTATTGATTTCATGGAACGTATATCGTATGACTCATGCATTCCTGTATTGTATGGACTCCGCCCACTTGCTGTTGAGCGCTGAGTTTGAACACTATGGCCAGTACCATCTCTCGACCAAGAAAACACAGTGCCATTTTGAAAATCAAATGCGTCTCTCTGAATTTTCTTAAGTTTGATGGCTGATGGTCTTTTATCATACTCACTTATATTGTGAAATAAAACCTCCATTTTCTCCCAAATGACATCATCTGGATACTTGTCAAAGATCGCACTCTGTAAGCCTTCTGTCTCTCTGCATAAGTCAGCCTCTTCAGGTTGAAAGAACTCAATAAGGAGCTGCATGTATCTGGCGCTGCACTCAAGATTTAACAGCTGCCAGCGTCTCAAGAGTTCAGGATAGGTTTGTCCATAGCTCGGCATTGTCAAGACTCTCAAGCCCCTTGGTGCTATGTTCATTTTAAGAGAAGCTTCAAGATGGAAGCACTGCCACTGCAGTTGCTTATACCTATAAAGCTTATTCTCAGTCATGAAAATCTCATGCGCATTCAAATCTCAGTATTCACTTCATGTTCAAAGTGCAATGTTCCCCTCAATAATGGATTCACCATATTATTTAGAAGTGAGTAAAAATGATTATTGTGCAGTTTTTTAGTTGTCAAAGCAGGAGCTGACTCTTCTGTAACACACAAATCCACATTTGTAGCAGCCATGCTCGGTGAGAGGTAAACAAACAGTAGCAGTAAAGTCTGAACAAACCTCTAAACCGATAAAGGAACCAATGTAGCAAACAGCAAAATAGTGAAGAGAAAGGCAAATTGGTTCCAACACAGCACTCTTTAATGGCAACACAACAAGGTAAGCGCTTTCACGGATTACATCTACTTCTTCAGACCAAAATGTTAAAATGCAAATCACATCTTTAAACATTGTAGCAGCCAAGAAGGCACACTAATCACTGAACCAATTTAACATATTCATTGCCTAATCTAAGCAGTGAAGAAACTAACATCGGTGTGTAAGTCAGCAACACTATAAAACATACATTGCAGCTCAAAAATTACTAAATACATAATTAAAACTGACTCTGTTCTATCACATAAACATAAATATAAATTCTAAAATGTATCAATGTATAAATATACTCAAATATATATAATAAAAAACACATCTATACATATGTTAAAATCTGTGTAAAAATGGTCAATCTTCTGGACATATAAAACAAAAACTCATAGCAAAAATATGTATAAAAGACCAAGGACATGAGCCTATATATACATATACATAGTACATAGTATATATGTATTTTTTATGTATTTAGTAATTTTTGAGCTGCAATGTATGTTTTGTAGTGTTGCTGACTTAGTTTCTTCACTGCTTAGATTAGGCAATAAATGTATTAAATTGGTTCAGTGATTAGTGTGCCTTATTGGCTGCTAGAATGTTTAAAGATGGGATTTGTATTTTAACATTTTGATCTGAAGAAGCAGATGTAATCCGTGAAAGCGCTTGCCTTGTTGTGTTGCCATTAAAGAGTGCTGTGTTGGAACCAGTTTGCCTTTCTCTTCACTATAGTCGCTAGGTTTCTCCAGTTATTTCTTTTACAGAGATGTTTTTGAGACAGGTTTTGAGTAGGTTGCTTAGGAGTGCTTTCTAAGGCAGACAAATGAGTGGATGGCAGAGGAGGATTCATTTGCAGGGACATGCTCTTTATCCTTATAAAATACTTGGTCACCATGTTTGTTGTGTTGTGGTCTGAGCAGGGAATATCATAGCAGGGGTCACACTGTTAGCCTTTCAAAGGGAGAGGAATGCTGTAACAGAATAAAGTAGGATGGAAATTAGGATTACAGTAATAAGGGTAAAAACGGGAAATGTAGCAATTACTTAGTGATGATTAGTGAAGTAAATGGGCGTCTGTCTTATACAAGCATCTTTAGTTAGGGTAACAACAAATTACACAGCTTCTAAAAATGTGCTTCTAGGTTTGCAATAACTCTATAATACATAATGCACTACAGATGAAGTATCAGCAGTTGAGATAGTGGGAGGCTAACCAATTAGACGCAAATACACTTGGGACAGTTGCGATGTATGGCAAAGCCCACAATTCTAGATAGCAATTCAAAAAACATTCATAGTACAGGTGGCATACATTTAGAGATTAACAATCACAATAAAAAGCAGTTTAATAATCCTTCCAACAGACCAAAATTCCATCTGCATCCAAATTGGTAAGGCAAGGCTGTGCTAAACTGTTTGACACTTCCTTGTTTCTAATAAAAACAAGCAGGAAAACAAAGATCAAAACAAACTCAAAAAGTAATCCTGTATAACCATTAATAACAGCTGCAGTGCTTACTTACATGGTGGACACATTCCTGTTTGGACGCTAAGGGACCGATGGCAGACTATGTATGGTTTAAAAATGGTGCTCAGTTATTTCCGGGACCTTTATGCCTTTGTCACAGATGGCATTGGAATGGGGGAGGTCCAAGCACTGTGTGGGAACCAATAGGGGAAGACAATAGCAATTAGCCTTTAGAGCTTTTCTTTTTGTCCTTTTTCTACCCTTGTTTACATTTAGTATATTCTTGCTTAGCATTGTTGGCAATTTTTCACCTTTTTTTCATGATACTTTCTAGTTAACTTTATCCTATACACCTGTGTAGTCTAGTAGTCTACAGTACCATTGTTGGTACTTTTTCTTCCCTTACCCTTCTAATCTTCCAAAATAAAAAAAAAAATCTTTCCCTTTACTTTTTTCTTGTTGCTAGTCTTTTGTATTAGGAAAATGTCAGAGAAAGGCCTTTTGGGGTTCAAGAAATGCCAGCAATGTGAGCATAAGCTTCCTATTTTGGATGAGCACGATTTATGTACATTGTTTGGGTGCAGGTCACCTGAACGTAGATTGCTCCATTTGTAAAAATGTCAATCCTCATGCAGTGGCTGATCGCAAGAATAAACTAATTTTGAAGGGTTTATTGCTTACTACCATTTCTGAAGCTATTACTGGGGGGCTGAAACCCCCCCCCAAACCAAAACTTAAGGTGACTTTTAAAAGGTCCCCTAGACCGTCAGGTTCTTTCACTCCATTTTCAATGAAGCCTCCTAGGAAGAAACAGAAGATGGATCTGAAGGCTTCTGCTTTAAAGCCAACTTCACAGTCACAAAAAACTTGTTGGATCTGACCACCTCAGATCTGTAATATTTCTTGGACCCTGATACTCGCACACCATTGATCCGATGCTGTCCAGGTTGCCGTTCCCTTTCATGGAGAGATGACACTGAAAATCTCCCTCATTAGCTTCCTCTCATTCTTCCAGGAGTCTAATCAAAGCTGATGTGGATAGGATGATGATGAGATTTCTCTTGGTGCAAATACAGATGGGTGTTCTTCCAGCTCCTACCCCTTTGGGTCAGGAAGTCTTGGTTCTCACTACCCCTCCAAAATCAACTCCTTCCCCGATCCGACCATCTTTTCTGGAGTCCCTGGATCCAAGCCATTTGTACCAGATCCAAGGATATTGTTATCCTCATCTCTGAGCTCTCTGGCTTAGAGTTCAGAGCCTGATGACCATTGGAGCCATAGCGTCCCTGCCAGATCTGAGGTATTGGAGCCACCTCGACACTGGACAGCTTGGCTCTGAACTCCGCCTCTGGTAGACTGCCTTTAGGGCAGAGGGAGTCAATGGGGCAGAAGCATGTCTTTTCATCTCCATCAATGTCTTTCTCCCTGGGTCATTATGCTTTTGAGGTGATGGAGAGAGTTTTCTCTGCGTCAGCAGGATGGATGGTTTCTCCCCCCTCAGATCTCCCTTCAGGATTTCATGTATCTTTGTGCCTTGAGTCTCAACATTTGACTCCACGGGGACAGCGAGTCCAAACACCCCAGGTTACCCAGCAGGTTATCACCATCTGTTATGATACATCTGTAGAGCATCCCACCAAAGTACCTTGGAAGAGAAAGTGCAAAAGGAGGCACTTAGATTACCCACAGGAATCTATCACAGGGGATACTGACTTTGATGAAGAGGAAGGATCACCTAGATCACCACCTGATGGTGTCTCATTTGGAGATGTCAGCGGCCCTTAGACAAAGAGGTGGTTGGTTCTCCAAAAATCCTTCTCTGGAGGAATTGATATTCCAGGAGGCATTTGAATCTGGCCCATCTGCCTCCTGGTAACTCCACCTGCTAACAAACTCATTGATTTGATCTTGATGTAGGAGTGGAAAGAACCTGACTTGGTTGAACCTATTCCTAAGAGACCGGATCGAATTCTGGCACCACCAGCAGGAAGAGAGTTTTTGAATAAGGGAATACCTGTGGATGCCTGGTCATGGTGGCAGCAGCCACTAAAAAGGAACTTGTCCATCTCCCTAACAGAGGGTCCATGGCTTTGGACAGATTTGGGAGGTGTGTGTACGCTTCAGCGACCTTCAATCTTGTGTCACTGAACTATTTGACACATTTTACTAGATTGCAAAGAGACTTGATTAAGGAACTCTCAACTTCTCTTTCAGGGGCCACTACTGCTGAAGCTCAGACTTCTGTGGCCTCACAGTTGGTGACCCTACAGTCCATTTCTAATTCATCCTTGAGGCTTATCTCATGCAGCTTGAGGGTACCTTAAGGGCAGAGGGTTCAGGTAGCTCAATTAGGAGACATGCTTGAATGTGCTTGTGTGACTTTGCGGAGCCCTAAGTCCTCTTTTGTCACTGTCCCCTTTGATGGAACTTTATTTGGCCCCAAAGTGAAGGACACACTCTCCACCTGCAAAAAATGGAAAGACTCTGTGCTGTGGCAGAATGTTTTACGACCCCTCAAAGGATCTTTTCTAAGAACCAATGAGGAGGATGAAAGATGTGGTTCAAAAAATCTTTGTCCTTTCCAAGATCCACATGGAGACAGTTCCCAGAGGCAGAGAACTCAAGTGGAAGATGCTGCCCCACATGGCAGAGGTGACCCAAAAATCAAGGATTGAGAGATTCTTTCTCTGACAGACTCAATCAACTGTCCTAAAAGGATGCCCGAGTGTCTCCCTTTGGGGCAACCAGGGCTCACTTATCCCTGCTCCAGAGAGCATGGCTAGATATCACAAAAGATACCTATATGTAGGGGATCATTTCCAGAGGTTATATAATTCCCTTTTTCCATCCTCACGCAAATTTCCCAAGGTTCCACCCATTCAAAGAAAAGCAGCAGAACTAGAAATACAAATGCTGCAAGGAAAAGCCATCCAAGAGGTCCCACCAGGCCAGGTATTATCTTGAACAAACTTAACCCAAACTTCTTTTTGTTGGCAAAGAAAACAGGGGACTGAAGACCAATTTTGGATCTCAGCAACTTGAACAAAGTTCAACACACACAGTTTTGGATGTTCATGATTCCGACCATTTTTCCCTTTTTGGGCAAGGATGGTTGGATGTGCTTTGATAGTGCATGTCTTGAAGGTCGAGCACATAAAAATGAACAGGGCAGAGGGAGTCAATGGGGCAGAAGCATGTCTTTTCATCTCCATCGATGTCTTTCTCCCTGGGTCACTTCCGGCTGGGAGACCGTAATTACCAGTTCCAAGCCCTGCCCTTTGGTCTTGCCACAGCTTGCAGGGTGTTCGCCAATTGCATGGCAGTAGTAGTAGCTCACTTGAGACTGCAGGGATACAGTGCATTTCCATATCTAGATGACTGGGTCATCACAACCCTGACCAGGCATCTCCTAATAAGAGCGAGAAATCAGGTACCTCCAAACTTGCTTCCTCCTAGGAGTCATGATAAATTACAGCAAATCTTAGTTAGAACCTTCGCGATACTGGAGTTTATAGGAACAGTTTTCAATACACCAAAGAGGCCAACATGCATATCAGTGCCCTGGAAATGATGGTGCTGTTAGCGTTGCAGACTTGCCAAGATTCTTTCTCTTTCAGGACAAATGCAATTCAAACAGACAATATGTCAGTAGTCTGGTACATCAACAAACAACAGGGAACCAGGTCTTACCCCTTGTCTTGAGAAGCCCTCAGAATGTGGCAGTGGGTGAGCTCATCCATCCGCTTTCTGATAGTAATGCAGATTCTGGGGAGGTCCAATGTGATAGCAGACAAATTGAGCAGGTTTATTTTAATACATCACAAGTGGTCTCTCAACATGTCAGTGACAGAAATGATTTTCCATTAATGGGGTCAGTCCTGCTGCAGTTTCTTAAAATTAAGTTATCTTTTTACTTCTCCCCTAAACAACAAGTGCAGCGGCTTCTTTGCTCTGATCACCCCCCCCCCCCCACGGGAAATCACCAAGGGATGCTGTGCTCCATAATTGGCCCTGGTGTCTGCTGTGCTTACCCCTCCAACTCCCTTGATCCCCCAAATTTCCACAGAAATTTGGCAGGTTGAAGAGCAAAGTCATTCTCATTGCATCTTACTTACCTCAACAGATTTGGTTCCCCTTTCTTTGGCCTTATCTACTTTACCCACCTTGGATTCTAGATCCAGTTCCAGACCTCTTGTCTCACCAGACAGATAATTATGTTTCTGTTTAAGTAGAACAAAAGAAATTAGAAAATCTGATCAACTGTTTATTTCCTTTGTGGACTCCAAAATAGGTAATTCAGTTGTAAATTAACTTTGGCAACATGACTTACCAACTGTATATCCTTTGTCTACAATAAATTGGGTATGTCATTACCAAACCCTTTAAGAGCACACTCAGCTAGATCCATGGCAACGTTGTCAGTATTTTTATCTAAGCATTCCATAGACTACATATATGCGGCTGCAACTTGGGCTAATCCTCATACCTTTGTTATTCATTACAAACTAGATATGGTCTCGAGGGGAAGAGCTGGTTTTGGTTCAACCGTGCACAGGAATATCCTTCCTTAGAGTCCACCTGGGGTTTCAGGTAGCTGGGGACTCTGTCCCAACTGTTGAATGAATGAAAATTGACAGTATCAGAAAACGAAGTTGTGTACTCACCATAACGTTCCATCTTTGTTGTCCATTTTCATTTTTCCTCAGCACCCCGCTCACCAACCCCCATCCTTTTTCATTATGGACTTCTTGAAGAGCGAGAGTTTGTAAGGACACCACTGTGCCTTATGATGAGCTACAGATAATGGCTTCTTCTGTCAGGAATACTATATTATTATTTCTTACTTTGTCATCTAGCAAACAAGATTTGAGGTATGTTAGGGGTTGGTGCATTGTGGGTTGGGAGGAGCTTGAGAGCTTGGCCACGAGATATAGTAATTGCCGAGTCGGATCCAAGGATTAGATCCAAACCCAATGGTTGAGGAAGAATGAAAATGAACAACACAGATGGAAAGTTATGGGGAGTACATAACTTTTTTTTCCCTGTTGTAGCAGGCAGAATATCTGATGCCAGAGATTCCAGGGAACATTTAGGAGCAGTTTTGGTTGCAGAAGCTTCCCACTGCAGTTTCTTAAAATTAAGTTATCTATTTGGCATAGCAAAAGTACTGTGAAATTGAAATGAACACAGTACAAGTGTAAATGTACCAAGAGGCAAGGAGCATGTAGAAGGTAGCTTCAGTTAGTTGTTTAATCCAAGATTATTTTCAGATGCTCTGCATCACTTGTGGAGGTAGAAGCAAAGCCACTAAAGGTACTGGGCTAACTTCAAAAAGGGGGAGGTCCATTCTGTATCCCTGATACTGTGTTACAAATCTACAGCCATCATTCTATAAATATAAATGACAGTCTGAGTAACAGACAGGTGTAATCCCTGGGCTTCTGGCTCCTTTCGGTCTACATTGTATCTCTGACCGCAAGATTGGGAAGTTCTTTGCCCACCTGCCAGAAAAAGGCAGTACCATTAAAACATTGTTTCTGACATTGGCACACTTAATTTCAGCTTTTTTATGTCATTGTGACATGTCTGAAAGCAGGCAGATGTTATTCACTGTTAAGCAAAGTGACCTTCCCCAGGTCAATGAAAAACTACTGCTCAACATTACTGCTGCATGCAGTCTCAGAAGTGATAAAAACTGAATTACCCTAACAACTTTTGGTCTATGTCAAGTAGTACATGCTCAGAGCACCTTTAATTTGAGCAACAGCATACTAAGACACAAGATAGTGTTTAATAATAGTAATAGAAGTAGTAGTAATTTAAATTTCACTGCATAACATTCGCTATGTTTGCCAATGTATATGCTTGCCTACAGTTTTCACTGTGGCCAGTGTTTCCTTCAAATAGAACTGTCGCTATCTGTTTAGCAATTACGAATCCACCATGGCTTTTTTTTCAATGGAATCTTTTAATTACCAAGACTGGCAACCTGCAATATAAAACCAAGAAGAACAAGGAGCAAGTATTGCAAATACCAGTAGCCAAAACAGCACTCAATCACTCACTCATAAGGCATGGAATGGTAAAAAAATGGCGTCAAAGAATAAAAAACTTGTATAATTTAATAGCCAAATGTTCCAAATACAATAACACATTAAAACATGCACAAAGGAGTTAAGCTCTTTCATTCCACACATAAAAGGAACTTCATCAGATCTAAATTAATTGATTATGACCTCCTTATATAGAAACTGCTGGTTCCAGAACTATCACAGTTAAAGGAATATACATACATTTAATCAACATAAATGTTAGTTTTTCTTTCTTATAAAATAGATTTTTAAAAAATAGTTAAAATGTTAATATATAAAACAACGATCATTGAACAATTGCCTTTTTAAAATTAAAACTTTTCATCTATCAAAAATATTTAACAATCCATTCTAAGTTCTAAAACACCACAGACAAAACCACACTGAAAATCTGTATTAGATGTTATGTTGCTCTTTAAATGAGCTTATAACTTATCTGCTCTTAATTTAAGAAGGGTGAGTACTGACATGTTATTTAAACTAGGGCTGTGGTTTTATTCAATTTAATTTGCCACAAAAGCTCTTTATGCTGCAGAGTATTTTCTCATGCTCTCCTCAGATCAGAATAGCTCTTTCCAGTATATCAAATAAAAACCTTTCGTACTGCTCATGTAAACTGTGCTTGTTGGAGCGTGGTGTTTTTGTTCCCTTTAGCAATCTCATGCATATGTTCATAAATCCATTTTCTAAGTGCCCTTTCAGTTTTACCGATGTAAAATGAAGGACAAGAGGAACATATTGTTCAGTAAACAAGCCCTTAGTCCCACAGTTCCCATCGTGAAACATAATATCACTACTGTTGAATTTTTCAAGTTTAATATGATCTTTTGCCAGGATGTATTTATCTTGTCCGCAAGCACCGCATTTAACTGTACTCCTTGTAATGATGTGAGGTATTGCCAGCTATACCAGGAGAAGTAGGAGCAGCGGATGTGTAACATATACCAGCATAGTTAGCTGGAGTTTTGTAAAGAATTGTATATAATTTGTATATCAAACTGATTTGTACAGATGCTTGTGTTGAAAAATGTATTTGTAAAGCTACTTGTGTTAAAAATGTACCAACTATGTGTCCTGCTGGACAGAAAATGAAATGTACATGTATGTCACACTGTATTATAACTGTTGAAATTAATATTGCAACAGAGGATACTGGAAGAGAAAAAGTTAAGCTCAGCCCCAGCTAACTTTAAAAATATCCTGAAATTAAATTACTTAATTTAGGCCATAAAGATTGTATCTCACAGGTCTCAATGCAGCCAGAGACAAAAAGTCTGTACTGGGAAGCCTTCTATATTGTACTTGGGGTTAACTTATTGCTACTCTGGAAGGGTAGAAGTTTGAAATTGTTTTATGATTTCCAGAAGCTGCAGCAGATCTTAGCAAAGCTCTAGGTGTTTAAGGTAACACATATATGTGAGATTCTGGTTCAGTTTCTAGTAAAGGAGGGGTATTATAAGAACCAGAAGTCAGATGATCAGACAGATTGTATGTGATGTCATTCTGTAATCCAGCACAAAAATTATGTTTTAGTACTAGATGACACTGGAGTCTCAGGGGAGTCGCAGTCTGTTTTTGAAACCTGACATAGAAGGATCATTCACCTGCTTCATCTTGCCTTGCTTTAGTAAGTAACCAGGGAATAAGTAATTCTTTTGATCAGTCAGGAAAATATAGTGACATTAGTTAAGTACTATTTTTCTGTATCTGTGTGAATCTACCCATCTGTGTTATTTTTAATATTTCCTGTGATTGAAACTCTGGTGTTTATTGTAAATAGATATTTTAATAATTTGATTTTATTTTTTATTAAATATATTTAAACTTTTCATTGTGTCTGGTCCTTTAGAGAATATTTTAACCTTTGAGAGTTGTTGTTTGTCTTTCGGCTTTTCCCGGTTAGGGGTCACCACAGTGGAACTCCGGTCCGCTAATGATTGGAAGTAGATTTTCATGAACGCTGAGATGCCAGCTCGACGTTCAACCTTCAATGAAGGCACACCCATTTACGCATGTCTTTCGAACACCCACCCAACTGCGGGGAGGACATGCAGACTCCACACAGAAGGCACTCCCTGCACTCTAGCCGAGAATCAAACGGGAGAACCTCTTGCTGTGACGCAACAATGCTAACGCTGTACCACCGCCGATATTTTAACCTTTGAGAGTACTTATATTTATTTGGTGACACTGTGGCCACTCCTGAAAGCCTTGCTGCATTGGCCAACATTACCATTTGTATTAATATTAATTTTACTCAGTATATTTGGGTACGCTTGTAAGAACCTTAGAGTACCTGGCTTTGGAATGTCCTGGTGGCAGTAACTATCTTATATTCCGGACAGAGGGACATGACTTGTAAATCTGTACCAGCCTTTCCTGTGTTTGTGTCTGTGAAAATGTGTATGTGTCAGCTACTTGAAGCAGGGTCATGAAGCACTAGTTTCACAGAGAGGGTGGTGGAGGATTTGGCCTGGGACACTCAGCTGAGGACTCAACTGTATAACGGTGACAGTGGGGAGTCCTACTTGGGGGTCTGGAGAGAGAAAGAGAAAAACCCAGACCCCTGGACTGAGTGTGCTCCCTGTGTGCTGTTAAAGGAAATAGTGATTGGTGCAGAGAGCTGCATCTGGAAATACTGTCTGTATCTACTTTTGTTCCAAGTGATGTCCCTCACCAGTGTCAGTGGTGAGGACTGAGGCTCCTTCACACCCCTGTTAACTTCTCCCATTTGTTTCCAATATGTGTCTTATATTACTCCCAGTTTTGTATACAAACCTAGGTTTGTTCCCAACTAACTGTGTGATGCCTTCATTGTTTAAAAATATTTTCCAATTCTTCTCACTTCATTTTTTGACCCTTGTACTACCTAAACTGTACTGAAAAACCAGTGCCCTACTAAAATTAGTCTCTTTATCATGCTGGAAACACCTTCCCCAAAAGGTCTGTGTGTGTCTGTGAGTGTGTGTCTGTTGGGGATGGCAGGTTAGTTAATTTGCTCGGGCTCAAACCCTGTACCTTAATTACAGAGGACAAGAGCCTGAATCCTCTACACAAACTACTAGAGCACCCAAAGTGCATTTTCAAGGAATTGTGAGCTTCAGTGGAAGAGAAATTTATTGCTGCTTTTGTTAAGTCTTTTTCCAATGTGCATCTGTTTTGTTTAGTAAATGGTCATCACTGTTTGTGCTGTAGAATTTGAAAGCAGTGGTAGTAGCACACAAGGTTACATACTTGCTTCTGATGTAGAAGTCTGTAGGTTTTGATGTAAAATGATTGCTGATACTATGTTTTACTTTAAGGGGGTAAGGAGGTGCTGCAGTCCTGATCATATCCTCCCTTGGATGAAATGCCTAGTAACTATGAACCTGTTGTTGGTTTGTCATTCATTTCCTATTGCAGTGTTACCAGCTTACCAAATATGTAGAACATTCTTACTAGTAAGAAAGCACCTTCTGTTTATATTGTTAGCATTTTTTCAAACTTAGTGTCTCAAAGCAAAACCGCACAAGCTACAAGACAGTATTACTCTTCAGAAAAGTTTGATTATTTATTGAGTAGTAAATTATCATCATTGTGAACACTGCTGCAGTAGCATTAGCTATATGGGATGTGTCCTGCACAGGCTGCAGCAGACATGCAGCTTCCAAAGGTTCAAGGGCACCTTCTACTTGCCTAAACCATTTATTAAGCTCAAGCTGAGTTGAAGAAAGAGTGGATGTTCTTCATCTCACATTGCTGCAGTCCTAACAATTGGGTAGTCCGCTGTCCTCGGTCGGCCCGAATATCAAAGTATAAGGCTGACGTCGGTCAGGGCGCATTTGACTGACGTCAGTACGTCAGGGTACAAATGCGCATGACCGGCGTCATATCCTCTGTCTTTTTTGCCGCATGGTCCGATGCAGAAGCAGTATTGCAAGTGCCGGTTGGCGTTCTGAGATTTTTCAATTTAGAAGTTTCAGACCGGATTCAAAGTTGGCTAAGTACCCCGTTGGGGAATATTTTAGTTTTTTCTTGCCTCAGTCATTTACCGGATGTCAGAAAAAGTTAATAATTGCATTTCTTGTGGGAAACAGATACCGCATAAAGATTATCATACTTTGTGTATTCCTTGCTTAGGGCCTGAGCACGACGTTGTTGGCTGTAGCTCTTGTGCTAGATTTAATAAATGCACTATAAAGAGGCGGTTGGATTGTGCGAGGTTAGTCTTTGGGAAGCGGTGTAACTATAAAATGCCGTCGGATGCTCCGACGCCCGCTTCTTCAAAGAAGCGCAAGGACAAGGCAGTTAAGCCTAGGCTTGAAGAACCGTCAGTCCCTGACGCCGGTTCTTTAGAGGTGTCGGTGGAGCCGGTGGCTCCACCAGAGGTTTCTTTGTGTTCACAGGGGGAGACCTTGTTATTACAAGATGTGGCCTCTCAAGAGACTAGTCAGGCAGAGGGGGCTTCTCATATTACTATACTCCCCTCCCTTCCTACGGTGGCTAGGCCCTCTCCTTCTGTTTCCAAGGCTTCCCTCAGGGGCAGGCCAGGTTTAGCTTCAGTTAGTGTTACCCCTAGCTCTTCAGGTACTGTGCCCAAGAAGCATATGCTTAAAATGGCAGAAGATTTGATTACTTTGATTAGGGGTTCTATGCCCCCTCCTCATAAGCGGCCTAGGGTGGAACCTGAGCTGGGGGGTTTTGAGCAGGCTTCAGATGTTTCAGAGTCTTCGGCTGAAGACTTGCAGGAGTACTCTCCTTATTCTGATTCTGATGTGGATGATTCTACTCCTTCTGCTACTCCCCCTGAGGATTTTTCTTTTTCAGAAACTCTTCATTCCACGAGGGAGCATTTTAAGTGGGAAGGTCAGGACTTCTCTGATTCCAGAAAAAGGCTTAGGGAATTTCTGTTGTTACCCCAGCATAGGCCTTTGGCTATACCTCCTGTTTTGACTGTTGTGGAAGATGTTTTTATGGAAGCTTCTCTTAATCCTGATTCCTTGCCTCCTGCTCCTGTTAAGCCGGATAGGTATTACAGGGTGCCTGAAGCTCATAAGTATCTTTTTAAGAGTCCTAGGGCAGACCCGAAACTGTTAGCCATGGGCCTAAAGGTGTTAAGGCTTCTGTTGTTAAGAATCCGGTTCCTGCAGACAAGGAGGCTAGGGCCTTGGATAGATGGGGCAAGAAAGTCTATACTTCTTCCACTCTTGCTATGAGGGCTCTGAATTGCCAGTTTCACATGTTGAAATACCAAAATTATCTCCTTTCACAATTGAAATCTAAGGTTGATGCTCTGGCAGTAGGTATTGATTGTAAGGAGTTGCAAGATTTAGTGCACGTTTCTGAACAGGTGGGTAAGCATTCTTTGCAATGTGGTTTTGATGCTGTACAGGCCTCGTCTAGGGTGGCTACCACTGGGTCAGTTCTTCACCGGCACGCCTGGCTGAGGGATCAGAATTTGTCTGAACATGTTAAAACAAGGATTTTAGATGCTCCTTTACAATCTGACGTATTGTTTGGTCCTCCTGTTGAGACAGTTTTAAAGAAAATGGAGGACAAAGCCAAGTCTATGCAGACTGTTAAAGATTTTTTGCAAGTCCAGCCTCCAAAGTTTAGTAGAAATTGGCCTACTAAGGGGTGGACGTATCCTTCTTATGATTCCCAGTCTAGGGGTAGATCTAGACGTGGTAAGGGCAGAGCTCAGGGCTCTTTCAGGCCTAGAACAGGGAGTTCTCCTGCACAGGCTTCGGGTGAGGGCAGGGGTCAGTCCTTTCGTAAGCAGACCCAATGACCTACCTTTTCAGCTGCCAGAGCCTGCTCGTCTGGCAGCACCTTTGGGGGGACGGTTGGCACTTTTCAAAGAAAATTGGTGTTTAATTACCCAAGACAGATGGGTATTGGATATCATACACCACGGCTACAGGTTTTATTTCCATACCTTGCCTCCTTTCACAGGCATGCCAGACGTTCCTCCTCAACAAAGAATAGAGGCTCACAAGCAGGTTTCTCTGTTGCTCCGACTAGGGGCCATACAGCCGGTCCCTCTGCCAGAAGTGGGCCTAGGATTTTATTCTCGCCTGTTCCTAGTACCAAAGAAGGGGAACACATGGAGACCAATTTTGGATTTATCTATCCTCAACACTTATCTGGACATTCCCAAGTTCAAAATGTTGACGTTGCAGCAGCTTTTACCTCTGCTGGGCAAAGATCATTGGATGGTAACTTTGGATCTCAAGGAGGCTTACCTTCATGTTCCTATCA
The DNA here is from genome assembly GCF_019279795.1 of Protopterus annectens. Lineage (NCBI taxonomy): Eukaryota > Metazoa > Chordata > Ceratodontiformes > Protopteridae > Protopterus > Protopterus annectens. The sequence continues at coordinate 1,003,712,023 of NC_056746.1, read as the reverse complement.
GACTAGGTTGCAGAAAGTTTCTGCGTTTTCGAGCTGGGACTTCTCACTATCAGTTCTCTGCATTGCCCTTTGGCTTATCTACTGCGCCCAGAGTGTTCACGAAAATTCTGGCTCCAGTGATAGCTTTCTTCAGACTAAAAGGAATACAGATCTATCCTTATTTGGACGACTGCCTAATTCTGGCTCAAGGGAGAGTAGAGCTCCTTCATCATTTGGAATTTGTGATAGCAGTGCTAAGATGCCTAGGGTATTCTGTGAACGAAATAAAGTCCAGTCTAGTACCCTCTCAAGACATGTGCTTTCTGGGTGTGAGACTGAATACGGCATCCCAGATGGCCTTTTTAACCCCGGACAAACAAAAGAGTCTATCCCTTTACTTCCATCAACTATCTCATCAGTCCGGGCTGACTGCAAGGACAGTCCTTCAAGCCTTAGGGTTCATGGCATCTTGTATTCTGGTGCTTCCCAATGCCAAACTGCATATGAGGAAGCTACAATGGTATCTCAAAAATGTATGGACACAGCACTGCCAGGATCTGGACACTGTCATTCAAATAATACCTTGCATTCAAAAGGAATTTTTGTGGTGGGCTCAGGAATGTCACCTAAACAAGGGACTCTCTGTGACCCGGCCAGAGGCGAGTCAGATTTTGACGACAGATGCCTCAGACAAAGCTTGGGGAGCTCATCTCAATGGCAAATGGATACAAAACAAGTGGCCTGTCAGACTACAACATCTACATATCAACATGAAGGAGATGTTAGCGGTCCAGTTTGCATTAATTGCTTTCAAGGAATTACTTCTTCCAGGGCAGGTGTTGATTCTAACAGACAACACAACTGTCATGTGGTACATCAACAAGCAAGGGGGAACGCATTCTTATCCTCTATGCAGGCAAGCAATGATTTTGTGGGAGACTGCTCTCAGTTTACAGCTTAATCTTCAGGCAAGGTTTCTGCCAGGAGCACAGAACTCCTTAGCAGATGTGTTGAGCAGACGAATTATGGATCCCCACGAGTGGAAATTGGATCCTCATGTATTTCAGCAATTGACAGTGTCATGGGGAACTCCAGACATAGATCTGTTCGCTTCTCCACTAAACCATCAGCTGCCAAAGTTTTGCACAAAAAGGTTTCATCCCACAGCTTGGAGAGTGGATGCTCTTTCCTTCAATTGGAGCAATCTTCATGTGTATGCCTTTCCACCTCTGCCTCTCCTCCTAAAGGTACTTCTGAAAGTCAGACAGGACAAGCCAAGGATGATCTTAATAGCTCCGGATTGGCCTCGACAACACTGGTACCCATTACTGAGAAGTCTGGTATGGAAGCCTCCATGGCCTTTGCCTTGATTCCACACCTGTTGTCGCAGGAGGACAGCCATTTGCTAAATGTCAAGCTTCACTCTCTGCACCTCACAGCCTGGCATATTCTGTTTTGAACCATAGTGGGCCTCCACTTCCTCAGCAAGTTTTGAATGTTATCTTGGAAGCTAGGAGGCCTAGTACAAGGAAAGTGTATGAGACAAATGGAAGAGATTTTTGTTTTGGAGTGCAGCAAAGATTTTGATGTTTCTGAGCCTAATTTGTGTGTGGCTCTTCAATATCTTACTGAGTTACTAGACAAAGGTTTGTCTTTCTCTTCTATTAAAGTTCATGCTGCAGCAATTTCAGCTCACTATGATTGCAACCCACCATTGTTTTCTCATCCTTTGTTCAAGCAATTTCTTAGAGGGGCAAAGAATATAAGACCCCCACGAAGAGCTCCTACTCCTGCTTGGGATCTCAATTTTGTGTTGGAGAAACTCACTCTACAACCTTTTGAGCCTGCTGCTACTGCTGAGTTGAAGTATTTATCATGGAAGACTGCTTTTTTGTTGGCCATTACCTCTGCAAGACGGGTTTCTGAATTACAGGCCCTTATGGCAGTTGAGCCTTTCTTGATTTTCCATAAGGATAGGGTATCATTACGTACTAATCCTTCCTTTATGCCTAAGGTGGTTTCTAGTGTGGCTTTGAACCAAACTATTCATTTGCCTATGTTTTATGCAAATCCCCAAAATAAAGGGGAAAAGATTTTGCACACTTTAGATGTCCACAGGCAGTTGCGTTATTATTTGGACAGAACTAAAGGTTTCAGGCAGTCTCAGCAGTTGTTTGTTTCTTTTGCTTTGAGTTCTCAGGGCAAGCCTGTTTCGAAACAAACTATTTCTAAGTGGATTGGGTTTTGCATTGCTTTCTGTTATTCCCATCATGGCAAGGAGATTCCAGCTGGGATTAGGCCTCATTCCACTAGGGCTACTGCCACTTCCACCGCTTTTTTGAGGGGAGTGGCAACCAAGGATATTTTGGAGGCAGCTACTTGGAGTTCTGTACATACTTTCTCTAAGCATTATCACCTGCCACTTTACTCTAAGTCTAGGGCTGGTTTTGCCACTGCTGTTTTGCAGGGCATTTTGGCAGCTCCTGCTTCCTTGTAGTTAGCCATCCTCCCTTATCTCTGCTTTGGGATTCTACCCAATTGTTAGGACTGCAGCAATGTGAGATGAAGAACATAGTACAGTTTTGTACCTACCATAAATGTAGATGTTCGAAGATCCACATTGCTGCAGTCCAATTTTCCCTCCCTCCTTCCCCTCTGTTGTTAGAGGTGGTTGTGTGGGTTGGGTTGTACATTTTGTGTATATTGTATATTTTGTACTATGGTTAGTGCAAGGGTGGTTGGTTGGTTGTTTGCTGTCTTTTGGTTTTGACCTTTCTTTTTAGGGTCTTCTGACATCTGGGGCAAGAAAAGACTGAGGATATGACGCCGGTCATGCGCATTTGTACCCTGACGTACTGACGTCAGTCAAATGCACCCTGACCGACGTCAGCCTTATACTTTGATATTCGGGCCGACCGAGGACAGCGGACTACCCAATTGTTAGGACTGCAGCAATGTGGATCTTCGAACATCTACATTTATGGTAGGTACAAAACTGTACTTTTGCATGCCAAGCGCTTCAGAGCCCTCCACTCTTGAGGTTTCATGGACTGAGGCTCAGCTAACGCTTTTTGGGTCGATAAGTTCCTTTTAGGGAAAAAACTTCCACACCGTCAGAAACTGAACATTTTCTATGAAAATATACATTTTAAGCTAGGAAAGTATGTTTTTAATGACAGTCATGTGACTTTTGCTAACTTTTAAACAGTAGAGTTACTTTTTATTTTTGTAGAAAAATGTTAAAACTTTTTCTGAGGTAAAAGTGCTGGATGGTTGTGTTCAGTGTTTGTTTAAAATACTTCTAAATGTGTTTTTGGTGGAAAAATTACTAATACTTAGCTGTTTTGATGGCTACTGCTCCCAGACTTCTCCAGGAATCTGGCCCTTTTTTTCAGCTTTACCATGAAACAACCTTCTTTCAGCCACAAAAAGTAGAAAATAAACATCATTTGCCACTACATCAGGCTGCTAAAGTGTCTCGGCCACAGATAGACGATTCTGTTGTGGCCATTTCTGGTTTTCAGTCCACTCATCTCTTTCCTTTGCTTCCTCTGGTGTAGCCCCTCAGCTTCCAGCATAGACTGGCTATTTTGAGTATGCCTTTCCACTCTTTGTACTAATTGCTATGGTCATTCTGAAGATTCAAAAGGACTTCCCAAAGGTCATTGTGGTGATTCGTTTGTGGCCCAGGCAACAGCAGATGGTCACCATATTGATCACTTTTACAGTAGCCTTAGCTATATGGGTTATATCCTGAATAGGATATAACCGCTGGCCAACTTCCAAAGATTCATGGCACCATCCATGTGCCCTACTGTCAGTCAGCTCGAGCTGAGCTGTCTAAAAAGATAGGTTTGGGCACCAAGCCCTTTAGAGCTTTCCTGACATTGAAGAACATCCCTTCTGCAGGATTTCAAAGATTGACAGCTGGCTTGTGATGTTCCTTTGCTGGGCAGATACATTCCCCTTGAAGAAAAACCTTCCACATTAAAAAAAAAGTTTTATTGTACTTTCCTGTTTAGTGAAGTTATTTTTAAGCTAGGAGTCCGTGTTTTGACGGTCTGTTGTACTTTAAAACTGGAGTTTACTTTTTTCCTGTCAGTTTAAAAGCTGTTTTAAAGTAATGAAAAAAAAAACATTTTTAATGTTGAGAAATTGTTCATTTTACGTTTTGAGACTGGCAAAGTCTTGTAAAGTGCTTTTTATTGTGTTTTTTGTTTTTGTGAAAAAAGTAACTTTTGCTGCTTGTTTTCCCCAAGAAAGAGGCACCTTTGTCATCTTGACCATGGAACAAAAACTACCTGTCCCATGGTTGATCCTTCTTCCATCCATAAAAAGCAAAATTTATGCTGTTGCTACCACAATGGACTAGCAATTTGTCCCAGCCACAGGTGGGAGACTCTTCTGTGACCATAGCTTATTCTTCAGACCACTCAGCTTTTACATCCTCCTGTTGTAACACCTACAGCCACTGTGGACAGTGGGTCAGCCACTTCCTCTGTGGCTGCTGGGGCTCTCTCAGTGGGCAAGGGAGAGCCACTTTTGTCAGTCCTGAGAGAGGGAACAGGGGAAGACTTTCCTCTTTTGCAAGAATGTTGTGCCCATCCTTAGGGTAGCTGCCGCCATTAATAACACTGTTGGCCTCATTTTTCCTGTCAGAAAGTAACAGAAAGCATGTATATATGACTCCTCATATTTCTTCAGACAGGAGTAGTTTATTCGGTCTGGTTCAGGGTTTAATTCAGATTATTGACCCTTTTTATAAGATGTTTTCTGGTTAAAAAAAAAAAAGAAAGAAAAGAGGGATACCTCTTTTCCTGAAGAGATTCAAGATTCTGAATCTAGAAAGGAAAATGAAGGGGATAGATACAGGGTTTTCTCCTCATTCTTCTGATTCAGAAGAAAACTCTGTTTAGGATTTTCCCTGGGGGGGGGGGCCTATTTCTTTGACACTGCTTAGCCGATACAGAATGGTACAGATTTGACGTGGACAGGTTTCTCACCAAAAGATCACTTTGTGATTTATTTTGAGGTGGTTGTAAAAGCCACCTGCCTTTGTTTATCAATTACTGGATCATTTTCTTAACACAAGACCAGTCTATAAATTATCAGTGAGTACTTATTTCGGTATAATTTCTCCATGTCTTCTGGATTTCTAGTACCATGGTGGGAATTGACCCATTCCAAAGTCAACGTATGATTAAAGTTCATGAAATTAGTATGGCTTCAATCTTTGATGTTAGCCAAATGTGCTCTTCGCAGCACTGGCAATGTACCCAGAATTGATGATACTGTAATTCATATGGAGTTACATGTATCAGTAGCTTATCTAAATGTGAATGTAATTTTTTTTTTTTTGCTTTTTTATGAGATCAGTTGCCCTGACTACCATTGGAGCTGTCTGGATATCCTTTTTCCACATTGCTCTGGTTTCTTCCTGCAAATCCTAGTATTTTATGACTTTGTTTCTGACTGTGCTTAAGTCACTGTAATCACTGGGTATAGCAATTTCAGTGATCAGTGCATTTTTTGCCTGCTTAGCCTGGACTACTATATCTAGTTTTCTCTCATCTATTTTTTTGAACTGTTGGTAATGGGTGATCCCATGAAATATAAACTTCATCATTCTCTATAATGCTTTGTGGCTTATGTTTCCAGTGTTTGAGCTAATTCATCATTGTAATGTTTGTACAATTCCCAGTGCAACTGTCTTGCTGCATTATTATGCCTTTCAGTATACAGACCCTCTGTCATTAGTGTGTCAAACCCAGCAACAGGATAGTGCGACTGTCTACAGTTCTGTTTTATAAAACCTGCATTTGGCTGTTTCTCCCACATGCTCAGTGGACTTTGTAAACAAACCTTTACGTAGTCCACAGTCCTAGGCTGCCAATATTAACCCTTCATCATTTGGTTTAAACTCACCTCTTAACCATTCCTGCTTCAGATCCTAATCAACATGAGGTTGTTTTTGGAGTTTTCTGTACGTATATTTTTGCCTTTTACACGTTGCTTTCTCATCTGATCCTCCTCCTTATATTTCTTTCTTTCTTTTGTGTTTTTATTTGGGACATTCAATTCCTGCCTGATTTTTGTCTACTTGTGGCTTGATTTCCATTCCCACTTGACACTAATATGCTTTTGCTAAACTAAGCAAGAAAATAGACTTGTTCTCCTCATGTTTTAAAACTTTCACTACATTTGGGTCTTGTGAGGTCAGTGGATATGTATGCAGTCAGATTGCAAATCTGTACATGTGATCAGTTTCGAGGAAGCCAATCTATACATGTGATCAGTTTCGAGGAGGCCAGTACCTCCTTCAGAATGAAGAATATGTAATCTTGGTATGACATTGATTTTTAGATATTTGATAAGTGTGAAACATTTTTCTTGTTTTTCTGTTCAATTGATCCAGTACCTTTTGGGGGCCAGTCAATCACCCCAAATCTGTTAGAAGAGGAAGAGCAAACTGGTTTATAGCGTAGATTTTCCTTGATGTCAGGGCTATTTTCAGTGTTAATTTTAGTCTTATAAAATATTCCTTATTGAGTTTTGTTTATGTTTGTTGCGGATTCTTCATAAATTCCCTCCTGCTCAGGTTTCCTTACATCACATTCCTGTTCCAGACATATTTTCTTGGTACTGCAGCTTTCGTGCTTTAAATGTTGCTTTTTTCACATTTATCAAGACCAAATGATCTTATATCATCTGAGAATGTTTTAACTACTTGCAGTTGTGCTTTTCAGTTCCTCATCTGATGAGCTGTGAAGTTTTAAGTCCGCCACAAAAAGATGATTAAGTCTTTACATTTTTTTTTTTTTTTGGAGCCAAATTGTAACCGTAACCTAATCTGTTAAGTAGAGAGTTCAATGGGTTAAAGGCAAGATAAAAGCGCAGCTGTGACAGTCACCCTGGAATGTCCTCCTTTGAATTTTTAATCCCTGGGATTAATAATGTCTTTTATCATGGCTTAACCTCAAAATGGTTTGCTGTGGTTTCATGGTCACTGTAATGTAGTTGATCAATGTAGGGTGTATCTTGTACATTTGTAAGCACCTCTTTATCCATGAATTTGGAATGCTGTCAAATGCTTTTTTGTAATCTATCCATTTCGTACTTAACACTTCCCTATTATAACTTTATTTAACAAATGATCCTTTGTTTCATATGACTTTCTTTTGTTACCCTTTTGTTCTGTTGCTATGATTGAGTTTTCTCCTAAGTGACTGTAAACTCTGTCGGCATCAATTCCAGTGTATAGTTTATATATTGTCTTGTCAGAAAGCATGTTATTGGTCTGTAGTTTTTAGTATAGCGTGCAGGTTCACTCTTAACTGGGTTGTTTGTTTGGGATGTGCATATAAGTAGTTCTTACTCATGGCAAAATTTTTGTGTAAAGATGTTAATACTTTTAGCCTGAAGTTAGGTACTGCATCTGGGCCTGGGGCTTTCCAGTTAGGAGCCTTTCTTAATTTTGTTTCAATTTCTCTGGCCGTTACTTAATCCCATTTCATATCATGTACATTTTTACTTTGTACGGTTTCTTTTACTGCTTCTATCCATTCAGCATCTCTGTTTCATTGGGTCTTCGTAGATATTTCTGTCTCTACTTTTTTTAGTTATGCTTTTATTCTTTTTGCTTTGTTTCTCAATTCTCTATAAAACTTTTTTGTGTCATCTGTGAATTGCTTACTTTGTACATTTCCTTTACATTTATCTGCATATCTTCTAAGTTTTTCTTCCTGTGCTGATATCTTTAATTTATTATTTGCAATAGTGTAAGATGGATCCTGGTCTGTTATGATACTGTGCGTTGCTTTTATCATGCCTATTGAAGTATTTTTTTGGAACAATTCCCTCTTTTACACTTTTCTAACAGTGACACTTGTCTTAATTGCTTTATAGTTTTCTCTAGTTGATGCTTCCATGATGGCATTTGATGTCTTCCCTTCCTTTCCTTTTCCTTATTGCTCTGTTTTTGTGGTAGGACTTTATTTGTTATTAATTTAGCTGCAGAGTAATATATTTATTTATTTATTTATTTACATTTGTTTACTGGGAAATTCCAACTGGATGCAGGTCCTTTTTCAGCGGATGCCGGGGAGAAAAGCTCCACATCATGTACATGATAAATAGAGATACAAAGTTGCAGCAATAGTAAACAAAATTACAGGTTGTTGGCTTTAATACAATGACAAGATATTGATTATCAACAGTATATACAGTAAATGTTGCAAGTTAAGATAGTTTCTTGTCGTTTATAATACTAGTAACAAAGTTGTCAAACAAGATTTTAAAGTATGTAAAGGCAACTAGCTAATTCTGACTGTGGTTAGTAGTGGCGGTAGTATAGTTGGGTTAAGAGTCTAGGTGAGGGTGTTGGTCTGGATTAGAACAGGGACAAAACCAGTGCAAATTTAAGTGGAATTTGAGCACAGTCTTGAAAAAAGGCTGCTAGAAGGTAGAGTAGTTACAGAGGGTGGAAGATTGTTCCAAAGTTTAGATATGGTACATGAAAATATGGCTTCTCCTGCCGAGTGTTTGGGTTTGATAGCAGTGAGTTGATTTTTGTTGCTTAATCTTAGGGGCCTAGTGGAGTGATAGGGTTGGATGGAGAAGGGTTTGAAAAGAAGGGATGTTAAGGGGGTGGTTAATAAGTTTGAGCGAGGGTGAGTTGAATAAAGTGAAGGAGTTGTGGGAGTTTGGCTAGCCAGTTTAGTTCTTTAAGGGACATACAATGATGGCTGCGGTAGGAGGTTCCAGTGGTAAATTTAGCAATTTTGTTGGAACAAGCATCCAGCTTGTGTAGGTCTGTCTCTGTAAGGTTGGTAAGTATGGGAGATGCATAGAGTAGGGTGGAGATTAGCTGGGAATTAGCTATGGAGATTCTAGCCACCTTGGTTAGGAATTGGCGGCTTCGATATAATGCACCAAGTTTCTTGTGAACTTTTTTATTGTGAGAGATATGTGGGTGTCAAATCTATATTTGTTGTCTATTCCCACACCGAGTAATTTTGTGTGTTCTGGTGGAGAGAAGATGGTATTGTCTTTGGCGAGAATGTTGAAGTGGGGGGTGTTTTGGATGGCTTTGGAAGGTTGGAACAAGAGAAGTTTTGTCTTACTTGGGTTGAGTAGGAGCTGAGCATTGGATAGCCAGCCTTCTACAGAAGAGAATGATTCCTGTGTGATTTGTTGTAGTTCTGGTAGAGTGGGGGCAGAGCAGATGAGAGTAGAGTCATCTGTGTACTGTTTAAGAGATGCTTGTGTGGTGGCAGTATGTATTTTGTTTGTGAAAAGTGAGAATAGCAGAGGGCCAAGGATAGACCCTTGGGGAACTCCAAGAGTAACTGGGAGGCAAGGTGATAGGTTATCATCCCAGATTACTGATTGCTGGCATCCGTGTAGATAGCTGTGGAGCCAGTTGCTGGCTGATTGTGAGAAGGAGAAGTTGGGGAGAGTAGAGAGTAGTAGCTCATGAGATACCATGTCAAAGGCCTTTGAAAGATCTAGAAATACGGCAGTAGAGAAGAGGCCATTGTTTTTGTGAAGAAGTATAGTGTTGGTGAAGGAGAGCAGAGCAGAGGTAGTGCTGTGATATGACCTGACACCATGTTGAGTTTTGGAGAGGAGATTATAAGCTAGGAGGTCGTTGGTGACCTGGGTGTTGATACATTTTTCAAGTGTCTTGGAGAGAGGGGAGAGGATAGCAATGGGGCGGTAATTGGAGAGGTCGGAGGAGGGGGTGCCTTTGTGGAAGGGAATGATGTGGGATATTTTCCATATCGAGGGAACATAGCCTATTTACTTCTATTATATCATATGAATTTCTGTTAATAGTCTTGAATACTGTGTTCTGTTTTATCAGACTTCTAAAATTTTGGGTCTTATTGACTTTATTTCTTTCATTGAACTTAATATGTCTGTCCATCTGTATTAAATCAAGCAACTCTTCCCTTAGGTAATTTTCTTTTAAAGTGAGGGCATGTTTTTGTTCTCCGTTTCCTGTGGGCATTCTACAGAAAGCTCCCGACTGCTTTCTTGTGACATATTCTCTTATGGGAACTCATTGTCCCATCACTCCACAGCATTGACTGCATCAGATTTACCACCGTTTCCTGCTCCTTCCCTTGCTGTGCAGTTCCAACTGAACGTTTGAACTGGTTTCCCATTGAAGGCTCTAGAATATCTTCATGTGACAAGTGATCAGATGCTTCCCTTTCCACCTCTTCCTCCCGAATTTGGAGACTCGTTTCAGCATGCTGTGAATGTTACCAGAGTTGGATTTTCACTAAATCTTTCATTTCGCAGATAATCCGTAACTTCAGTTTCTATTTTTTTTTTTTTTTTTTTTTTTTTTACTTCGTTACTAATCCTGTTTTCTACTTCCTCCTTTGTTTTCTTATTTTTTTGTATTGTGAAATTTTCCATATCTGGATGCCTTTGCCTGTATATATCTTCAAATATTTTTGGTGCAGCTTTTTTGTTTTGATTAGTTTTGCTTTCTCCTTCTTATAAATATTGCACCATATTACATGTCTTTTTCTTTCCCATGTCCGTATTTCTTCTTCAGATGTCTCCTGTTCCATCTGTTTCTCATGGGGACTCATTGTTCCATCATGCTGTGACATAACCTGTGTTAGACGTTCTACACTAAACCCTTCCCTTCGCAGGTATTCCTTAACTTTAGCTTCTATTTGTTTAACTTCTACTTTACTAAACCTCTGTTCCACATTCTCCCTTTATGAACTTATTTTTTGTATTGTAAAAGTTTCCGTATCTGGGTGCCTTTGCCTGCAATCTCTTCAAATATCTTTGGATCTGCTTTTTTGTATCGATTAGTTTGGCTTTCTCATTTGCATGAATATTGCACCTCTCTTTCTTTACGATGTCCATGTTTCTTTTTTATACCTTTCAAAAATCTCTAGGTTTTGTTCTTTATATTTTTGCTTTTCCTTTATTGATTGTTTTTCTAAATGGCCCAAAGTTTCTTGGTTTGTACAATGTTTTTCATGGATCTGTTCTATTAACGAATACAAATTTGCATTTGATGGATTTGATAGTTTTAATTGTGGAAGTATTTTTCTTTTCATAATTTCTCTCAATCTTTTTAAATATCTTCTGTCTGGAAATTCAAAACTTCTTGCATATTTGTAACAACACACAGTTTTTTCCTTATCCTCAATAATCCACTCTGTCATGTTTATGACTGTTTTTTGGCCTGTCAGTTTTTGTGGACTACTACCTTCTACAGCAGGGGGGAGGCCATCCTCTCCCTGAGCCTGGCCTAACCCTACTGTAGGAATGTTTCTGTGTCATGGGGTTTCTACACTGTCATTTTTCCCAATCCTGGCACCAGTGTGCATACCAGGATTGGGCACTTTTCTGTTTTGAATATAAAAAGTTTACACACCCCTGTTAAAATGCCAGGCTTTTGTGGTATAAAAAAGGGACCACAATAAATCATTTAAACTTTTACCATTTTTAATGTGACCTATAACTTGTACAACTCAATTCAAAAACAAATCTGTTAAGGGAAAAATATAAAAAACAAAAAACGTACAATAAGCTGGTTGCATAAGTCTGCACATTTTTAAACTAATAGTTTGTTGAAGCACCTTTTGATTTAATTACAGCATTCACTCCTTCTTGGGTAGGAGTCTATCTGCATGACACATCTTGACTTGGCAGTATTTGCCCACTCTTCCTTGCAGAAGCTCTCCAAATCTGTCAGATTGCGATGGCATCTCTTGTGCACAGCCCTCTTCAGGTCATTCCACAGATTTTCTATTGGATTTAGGTCTGGGTTCTGACTGGGCCATTCCAAAACTTTAATTTTCTTCTGGAGAAGCCATTCTTTTGTTGATTTGGATGTATGCTCGGGGTCATTGTCATGTTGTTGAAAGGTGAAGTTCATCTTCAGCTTTCGAGCAGATGCCTATGCCTGAAGGTTTTGGGCAAAAAATGACTGGTATTTGGAACTGTTCATAATACCCTCCACCTAGACTAAGTTCCAGCTGAAGAAAAGCAACCTCAAAGCATGATACTGCCACCACTATGCTTCAACGTGGGGATGTTATTCTTTTGGTGATGTGAAGTGTTGTTTTTGCTTCAAACGTACCTTTTGGAATTGTGGCCAATAAGTTCAACCTTGGTCTCATCAGACCATAAGACATTTTCTCACATGCTTTTGGGAGACTTAATGTATTGTTTTGCATATTTTAGCTGGACCTGGATGTTTTTCTGTGTAAGAAAAGGCTTCCATATTGCGACTCTACCCCATAGCCCAGACATATGGAGAATACGGGAGATTGTTGTCACATGTAGTACACAACCATTATTTGCCAGAAATTCCTGCAGCTCCTTCAGTGTTGCTGTATGTCTCTTGGCAGCCTCCCTGACCAGTTTTCATTTAGTCTTTTCATCAATTTTGGAGGGACATCCAGATGTTCTTCGTGTTTCACTGTTGCAGTCATCACACTTGGGTTATCTGCCTGCAGGTAGCCCTCAGTAGTCTGCTCGAATACCAGAGTATTAGGATTTCTGCGTTGGATGCTGTTGCTTCCATGTCGTCAGTCTGTCTTGCTGAGGAGGAGCCCAAAGCAGATCGCAAGTGCCAGTCTGCTACCCGAAATTTTCATTTTCCAGTTTGTAATCCTGAAGTCTTCTAAAGCTAAGTACCCCATTGGGGATCCTTTTTTCTTGCTCTAACCGATGTCAGAAAAAGTTAACAATTGTCTTGCCTGTGGAAAGCAGATACCCCACAGAGATTTTCATTCTTACTGTGTCACCTGTTTAGGCCCAGACCACGATGTCCCTCGCTGTTGGTTTTGTGCCTTGTTTAATGCCCGAACCATTTGTCATCAGGCTATCTTTGTCGCTAAATTATTTTGCTCTCGTTCTCCGTATTCCAAAATGGCTTCAATAAGCCATCCGACTACCGATATTCTGAAAAACGTAAAGATAAAGACAGACCACATAGGTCCAAAACTGCCAACGACGCTTCTGTTAAGCTAGTCACCAGTCAGCCGGTACTCGGTGAGGTGCCTTTGCAGCCCCTGATGCCCGCTTCTACAGATTCACAGGCCTCTGCTGCGACCCATTCGGAGTCCGGTATGCCTCGAGACGCTTCTTCGACTATGGAACCTGCGGATGTCTCTACCTTGGATGGGTCCAGAGCCACTGTGCAGGCACCGGCTTCTGAGGGTGTATTCTGACCTACCGATGTTCGAATTACACAGACTACTTCATTTTTAACTGAAACTACTGAGTTTCAGAGGCCCAGAGTATGCACTACGTCTAGAAAACAGACTACCAAAATGCATGCTCAAGCTCCCATGCCACAGAAACAAATTCTTAGAATGGCTGAGAACCTTATTACACTAATTAGGGGAAGCCAGCCTTCCCCTGCTAAGAGACAAAGAATTGAGTTTCATTCAGATTCTACAGACCAGGAGTCCAATGACTCTGACCCTTCTGATTATCAGGACATGCCCTTATCAACCTTTGAGGATTCAGATGCAGAGGAATCCATCCCTTCTGCCTCCCCTCCAGAGGATTTTTCTTTTGGTGAAACCTTGCATACTTTGAGAGCATTTCCGCTGGGAATGCCGAGACTACCCACAGTCCAAAAAGAGACTCTGAAAATTTTTAGAGTTGCCTCAGCACAGGCCTCTAGCTATACCTCCTGTCCTGGATGTTGTAGATGATTTTTTATGGAATTCAGTCTTACTCCAGGTACTTTACCCCCGGCCCCTAGGAAACAGCATATTATGGAACTAATTAAACAAAAAATGGTGTTACTTCCAGATTGTGCAGAAAATAAAGACAAGAGCTAATGCATTCTGCAAACCAAGTTAGTAAACATACTTTGCAGTGTGGCTTTGATGCCCTAGAAACATCTTGCAGGGCTGCAGTCACTGGGTCTGTACTGAGAAGGCATGCTTGGCTGAAGGAACAAACCTTGCCAGATCATGTCAAATCCAAATTACTAGACACTCCTGTAAATAAGGACTGTTTATTTGGCACCAAGGCAGAAGAGGTTCTTAAAAAGATGGAAGAAAAAACAAAATCTATGCAAACTGTTAAATAATTCTTACAAGTGCAACCACCTAGATTCAGGAGGCATTGGCCTTCTAAAAACTGGTCCTTTCTAGCCCCTTCCAGGCCTTCTCAGACCAAACCCAGGGGAAACAGGCCACCCAGACTACAGTCTCAGGGTATGCAGAGATCTAAAAATGGAGTGCCCCCACCTCAAACATAGGGAGTGGTAAGCCACCCCCTTATGGAAAAATTTCACAGTGACTTTTCAGTTATCCTTCCCAGCCCTGCACAATTACTTGTGCCCCTAGGAGGAAAACTTGCCCTTGATGCAAAAAACTGGATGTCCATTACTCAAGACAGATGGGTCCTAAACATTGTATCCCAGGGTACAGATTCTACTTCCATACACTGCCAACACAAGCGGGTTTCCACACCTTCCTGCAAACCAGTGGGCAGAGGCTCAAAAGCAAGTACTTTCCCTGCTCAATATCAGAGCTATTCAACCTGTTCCAGTAGAACAAAGGGGGCAGGGTTTCTACTCCAGACTTTTCCTGGTGCCCAGAAAGGACGGCTCTTGGCGCTCAGTCCTGGATCTATCAACTCTCAACACCTTTCTGGTGATCCGAAAATTCAAGATGCTTACCCTGCAACAGCTTCTTCCTATGCTAGCCAAGGATGCCTGGTTAGTCACTCTAGACTTAAAAGAAGCTTATCTGCACATCCCCATAAGGGAGTCATGCAGAAAATATCTACGCTTCAGGGCAGGCTGTATCAGTTCTCTGCACTTCCCTTTGGCTTATCTACTGCACCCAGAGTATTCACAAAGTGCCTGGCTCCAGCCATTGCATACTGCAGGCAGATAAATATCCAAATTTTCCCATACTTGGACGACTGCCTAATTCAGGCGGACAGTCAGGAAATGCTACTTCAGCACCTGGCATTTGTAAAAAGCCTTCTCACTTCATTGGGGTACACCATCAACGAAAAGAAATCAGAACTAGTGCCAAGTCAAAAGATTGTATTCCTGGGAGCAAGCTTGGACACAACTTCCCAGATGGCATCAGAAAAACAGGTCTATCTGACAAACTACTTCAAACAAATGGCCACCAGAACCCAGCTATTTGTAAGGAAAATGCTGCAAGCCCTATGGTTCATGGTCTCATGTATTCTGCTAATTCCATATGCAAGACTGCATATGAGGAAACTTCAATGGTACTTAAAAAGTCTTTGGTGCTGGCATTCTCATGACCTGGAAACAGGTCATTCTAATCGTATCTTGTCTAAGGGCAGAGTTCCTTTGGTGGACAGAAGCATGCAAACACAACAAGGGACTGCTTTTCACTCAACCCCTTGCTGCCCAAACCCTGACAACAGATGCATCAGACTATGCATGGGGGGCTCACATGGCAGGCAAGTGCATTCAGGGCCACTGGAGACCATCCCAGATTATCCTGCACATCAATCAAAAATTACAAGCACAAGAAGCTGTAGTAATTGGTCATTTTGGACAATTTCTAGCTCTTTTGAAGTTCCCTGGTTAAAATCTGCCTCTGGCATTTTTTTGAAGCCATATTGCTCAGACACAGCTCCACGTGGTCCTGTTGAGTCTTCCTGGCTACAGAGAACTGAAAAAAAGCGACTGCTTTCCTGATTAAGTATCCTGCTGTTTTTTTATATTTGTTTTACCTTCTACTGCTTACCTAGAGCAAGCTTTAACTGTTTTCATAGTTATTTACTGCATTTTTTATTATCTGCACTTAAAAGTACATTTTAGTCGAAATTAGTCTAATTCAAGTCGAAAAGTGTTTGTTTGCTGTTTAATTTAATTGTTTGGCTGCCCACTAAAGTGTGCTAGCCTGTATTACTGATTTATTGCCTTTTCTGCATTTAGCGCGGAGTTGCCACTAGAGCACCATTGGGCAGCGCCGGTTAAACTATTTCTGGCTCTGTAAAGTCTGCTCTTCATTTTTTCCCTTAGAACTGCTCTACTTGTAATCTAAACAGTCTATTCTCTATCTGTAAAGCTCAGCACTTGTTCCTAAAGCATTTTTTAGTCAGGTAAAGCACTTCTATATTATACAAAGTACTTCACTAGCTTAAAACCCCCTTGAGTACCCGCTTCCCTATAGGTCCTTTCAGACTCAGTTACACAGCAAACTTTTTCATTTCTTCTAGCATGTCAAAGGGTCAGTTGCTAGCGTTCTCTCCTGCTCAGCTGGTGAATCTAGAATATTGAGGCAATGTTACAATTGCCTCATGTACACAGACAACCCTCTCCTCCTCCCACAAAACACAAATGCATGCGAGAGATGCAACTATATAGCCAAACTGGAGGCTGAGCTCTCTCAACTCAGGACTGGCAAAACCAGACAGGAGGAGAAGGTAACCACACACACC
The DNA here is from genome assembly GCF_019279795.1 of Protopterus annectens. Lineage (NCBI taxonomy): Eukaryota > Metazoa > Chordata > Ceratodontiformes > Protopteridae > Protopterus > Protopterus annectens. The sequence goes on along the minus strand of NC_056746.1, from coordinate 1,003,695,607 downwards.
ATAAACCCAGTCTCACATAGAACTATCACAACTACAAATCAAACACATAAACACACAAAGACATACTGGAGGCACTGATCAAAAATCTACCAAAACAGCAGAGGCCTCCAAAGCAGACACCCAAACAACTGCCACCTCATGACATAACACAAGCAACACATAGATCACAAAGTCAGTGTGCAAATCAGTCACAGCCCTTAAGGCCAAACACAATGCCAGACACACTTGTCATAGGTGACTCCATAGTCAGACACACTGACGTCCCACTCACCAGACTGAACAAGGAGAGGGTCACAGTAAGCTGCCTGTCGGGCGCTAGAATCCGCCACATAACACAAGCACTCAGGTCACTCCACAGCAAGTACAAGTATGACTCAGTCATTGTCCATGCCGGTGTGAATGACCTGAGACGCACTCTCCCTGGACTACATGAAAAGAGACATAAAGGAGCTCTCAGATTATGTAGCCCAGGCTGGTATGACCCTGACCCTGAGCAGTATCCTACCTTCACCAAGAATTATGCCACAATACAGAGACAAAATGATCAGTTTTAATAATTGGCTTAATTTCTGGTGTCATTCTAAGGGGATCCAATGTCTGTCTGCCTGGAATGACATGCTTGACAAGCCACGCTGCTTCGCAAGGGACGGCTTGCACCTGTCACCCCTGGGTTTCTGGATACTGGCAAAGGCTCTTGCCATCCCCATAGTGCCTTTTTTAGACGAGGCTCAACTTCTAAACCCACCACCCTAGAAAACAATAATGGAAAAAAACTAAGGGTAATGCTGCTCAATGCCAGAAGTCTAAATCTCAAGATGCACGCCCTCGAAGCCCTCCTCAGTATGGAGAACATAGATGTCTGTGCTGTGACTGAAACCTGGTTCAAGGCTCCTGAGAGCACCCCGGCACTATCAGGTTTTACCTCATATCATGCGTTCCGGCCCCAAAACCTGGACCGTACCACAAAAGGAGGGGGTGTATCCATATTCATCAAGGATACCCACACCTCCAGGCTGGTGGCAACTCATCAACATCAACAACGAAGCATCAGAGACCATTCAGGTGCAATTAACCATAGGCAAAACTGCTCTACAGTTTGTAGCATGTTACAGGCCACCCTCTCAAACTCAGGAACCCCACACAGCCTTCCTGAAGACACTGGAGAGTAAAAATGTCTCTCCAAACACCATCATATTGGGTGACTTAAACTACCCAAATATAGACTGGGAACATTACTCAAGCCCCAATACCCTAGCCCAAAGGTTCCTGGAGTTCATAAACTCAAATGCTATGGAACAACTTGTCACCATTCCCACAAGAGGTGAAAATATACTAGACCTGATCATCACAAACATGGGGACAAAATGCTCCACACCGGAAGTATATCCCTCATTGGTGAGATCAGACCATAAACTAATCTCACTGGAGATCCACATCCCGCCCCCACCCCCAACAAAAAAAAACACAGTGAAGAACTTCTCAAAAGCCAACTTCACACTTCTTAAGACTGGTGTGGTATCCTTCAAGGCCCCTGAGCCATTGGAAACCACAACCCACACTGCTGAATCCCTTACAAATGCTTTCTACGAGCACCTCCAGGATTGCATGGATCAAACAATCCCAAATAAAATCAAGACCCTTTCCACCAAAGGCAAGCGCCCGATCTGGTGGACCCCAGCCATAAACAAACTTTACAACAAGAGGAGAAAGCTACTAAAAGATAGAGCAAAATCCCTAAAAGGGAAGACATCTCTGATCAATACTAGTAAAAAACTACGATCACTCATAAAATCATCCAAGGCCAACTTTGAGAGAAAAATCGCCAAGGACTCAAAAGACAATCATAAGGCCTTCTTTAGCTATGTTAGAAATCTGGGTGGAAACTCCCAGATATGCTCAGAATTAGTCCAAAATGATACAAAAATCACTGAACCCACAGACATTGCAAACATACTGGCTGACAGGTTCAGTGAAAATTTCTCCCTCCCTCCCCAAAAGGAGAAATATCTATCCCAGCAGAGTGTAATCTCCCAATCATCTCAAATGCCCAGGTGAGAGCTGCTCTCTCTAAAGCTAAAACACAGCATCAATGGGACCGGATGGTGTCCCCGGCTGTGTGCTACACGAACTCAATGAGGAACTAAACCCACACATAAGGCTGCTGTTTAATCTTAGCCTTACCACAGGATACGTACCCAAAGAGTGGCGTACGGCAACTGTGGTCCCACTCCACAAAGGCAGTGCTTCTACGGACCCTGGTAATTACTGCCCATAAGCTTAACAAGCCTGGTCTGCAAAGCTATGGAGAGGATCATAATGGAACTCATAAATAAAGACATAGGGGACCTACAGACATTGGATCCTACCAAATTCGGCTTTGTCAAGGGCAGATCATGCCTCTTGAACTTGGTCGACATTTTTGAAACAGTCACCAAGGCCATTGATGAGGCTAAGGCAGTTCACACAGCCTACCTTGACCTTGCAAAAGCTTTCGACACAATACCCCACTCGGGTATCATAGAAAAGCTCACCAGCTTAAATGTAAACCCATATGTCACAAGATGGGTTGCAAACTGGCTCAAGGACAGAACCCACAGGGTTAGAGTTGCTGGTGCCATGTCAGACTCCAAGCCGGTCACAAGCGGTGTCCCACAGGGCTCAGTCCTGGGCCCCTCTTGTTCGGCATCTACTTTTCAGAAGTGCAGGCAAACATAGGAGGATTGTGGCTGACAAAGTTTGCAGATGACTGCAAACTGGGCGCCATAGTTGAAAATCCATCAGACACAGATATCCTTCAGAGAGGTCTCATAGAAACGGATAACTGGTGCCAGAGCCATGGCCTTAAGCTAAACGCCAAAAATGTATAGTCATACCCTTTGGTAAAAACAAGGTAACCCCAATTTACCACATAGGTGGCAATCCATTAAGCACAGAAGAGGTTATCAGGGACCTGGGGACCCAAGTTGACAGTAACCTTTCTTTTGACACTCACATTGCCAAAGTGGTTAGGAGGACCTTCTACATTGCCCACCTGATTATGAAGGGATTCACATCCAGATCAAGGGAGGTCATTGTTCCCCTGTACTCTTCACTTATCAGACCAATGATAGAGTACAATGCCCCATTCGGAATGTATCTTACCCGACACCTGCAGCAATTGGAAAGACCCCAAAAGTTCCTCACCAAAAGGATAAAGGGGCTCAAAAATATGCCATATGCTGCCCGACTGAAGAAACTCCAGCTCTATTCAGTCGCATACCGTCTGCTCAGAGGTGACCTGTGCCTGACATACAAGGCCATGTCCAACCCGGAATTAATGGACATGATGCTCCACCTCAAAAAATCCAAATCCACCAGAGCCACAAGAGCAAGAGACTTAAACCTCAACACGGATATAAATAGGACGTGCTGGAGTGACAGATTCATCACCCAGAGACTCCCTATGCTGTGGAACAGAATCCCGGTCCATGTGAGACAGAGCACCTCGCTGGCTCTGTTGAAGAGGAATCTTGACCAGTGGATGGGAGATCGTAGGTTTACCCCGGGGATCATCTCTGTATCACTGCTAGACAGAGGCACGGCAAACTAATGGGTATAGTATTCTTCAACCTAAGGGGTGATGAAAGCCACACAACTCTGGCTAGGCTTATAAATGCCCTAGGGCAGATAGCCTAGTTATGAACCCAAGAGATGCTAGCTGTATAGAATGCTATGACAGCCTTCAAATACCTAATCTTTCCAGGACAACTGCTTATGAAAACAGTCAACACCACAGTTGTGGTACATAAACAAGCAGGGGGGAACCCATTCATACCACTCTGCAGGTTAGCCATGGCCCTGTGGAACACGGCCTTGAGCAACCAAGTGCATCTACAAGCTCAATTCCTGCCAGGCAAACAAAATTCACTGGCAGACTTGAGCAGAAATCTCCTAGACCCACATGAGTGGAAATTGGAGCCCAACACCTTCAGTCTTTTGATCCAGAGGTGGGGGACACTGGAGGTGGACCTGTTTGCCTCCCCCGAGAACCACTAGTTGAGCAAATTCTGCACCAGGAACCCTCACAGCAGGGCCTGGAATATGGATGTCCTATCCTTTCAATGGGAAAACCTCTCAATTTATGCTTTCCCCCTCTGCTCCTCCTCTCAAAAGTACTACTCAAGATAAAACAAGACAGGCCAAAGCCAATTCTTATTGCCCCAGACTGGCCATGCCAGCACTGGTACCCACTCTTGCGCAGTCTGACAACAGTGCCAGCCTGGCATCTTCACCAGACTCCTAACCTGCTGTCTCAGCAGGAGGGGCAGATTTTGCTTCCACAGTTGCAATCCCTAAACCTTGCAGCCTGGCTTATCCCTTGAATACACCACCAGCAACCCTCAGCAAACAGGTGCTGGGCATCATTCTTGAAGCCAGAAGGCCCAGTACTAGGAAATCCTATGCTGAAGAATGGAAAAGATATTGTTCTTGGAATCAGTCTCAAGGGAAGGACACAGCAGTGCCCTCCTCACCTCCAATCCTGGATTACCTAGCAGAGCTACTCCACAGAGGCCTATCCTTCTCCATTAAGATTAATGCCTCTGCCATCTCAGCTTATTGTAATACTGAGCCCCCTCTATTTTCTCACTCTCCCATCAAACAGTTTCTGAGAGTGGCTAACAACTTAAGGCCCCCTAGGAGAGCACCCACCCCTGCCTGGGACCTTAACTTTGTACTGGAAAAGCTCGCGCTTCCCCCTTTTGAACCTGCAGCTTCAGCAGAGTTAAAATTCCTCTCTTGGAAAACAGCCCTGCTTTTAGCTATAACTTCAGCAAGAAGAGTGTCTGAGTTACAGGCACTAATGGCTGTGGAACCCTTCATTATTTTCCATGCTGACAGGGTTTCCCTCAGGACTAACCCGTCCTTTATTCCTAAGGTGGTGTCCATTGTGGCTCTAAACCAATCCATCCATTTGCCAACCTTCTTCCCTAACCTGCAGAATAAAGGAGAAAGTGTCCTGCACTCCTTGGACGTGCACAGACAGCTCAGGTTCTACCTTGACATGGCTAAACCTTTCAGAAAATCTGACCAGCTGCTAGTCAAGGCCATTTCAAAGCAAACTATTTCCAAATGGATAGCACACTGCATCCATTTCTGCTACAAGCACCATGGAAAACCTACCCCACAGGGGATCAGACCACATTCCACAGGGACTACTTCCACCTCTACAGCATTTCTCAGGGGAGTCCCTACCAGGGACATTCTGTAATCTGCAACCTGGAGTTCTGTACACACCTTCACCAAGCATTACTACTTACCAATTTTTTTCTAAATCCAGTGCTGGATTTGCTACAGCATTCTTGCAAGGCCTACTAGCCAGCCCTAACACTTCTTGACTGCTTCCACCCTTCCTCAGCTTTGGGAATCGACCCAGGTGTGATGACTGCAACAGTGAAACATGAAGAAGATAGTACAGTTGTGTACACTTACCATAAATGTAGATGTTTGAGTGTATTCACTGTTGCAGTCCTGTTTTCCCTCCTTCCAGCCCCCTGGCTTTCTCTATCTTTCTACCTCTTCTCTCTATGGCTATTCCTAATGGCATTGGTATTTACTTTTTACTGGTGGTGTTCCCCACCATATGCTAGCTTCCTGTTTTGGGGGCTCCTGACATTTGGGGCAAGAAAAACTGATGTAATGGTGTCATCTGCCTGTTTTATACCCCTGACGTCATGGAAGAAGCAACAGCATCCGACGCAGAAATCCAAGACTCTGGTATTCAGGCTGACTGAGGGCTTACCTGCAGGCAGATGACCTAAGTGTGATGACTGCAACAGTGAATACACTCGGACATACACATTTATGGTAAGTGTACACAACTGTACTTTCTTTGAAATTTACATGTTGTCCCATATTTTCTCCACTTTTTGATGACCATCTTCACTGTGTTCCATGGTATATCCAGTGCTGTGAATTTTTTCATACCCTTCTCCTGACTGATAACTTTCAACAATGAGATCCCTTTGATGCTTTGTAAGCTCTCTCCGAACCATAGCTTTTGCTGTAGCAGGCAACTGAGTAATGTCAGCAAAATCCTACTAGGACAGCTGAACTTTATTTGGGGTTGATCAGAGTCTCTTCAATTGATGGCAGGTGTGTACCCAAGAAGACAATGTTGTAGTTGAATCAGAAGGTGCTTCAACAAAGTCTTAGTTTAAGGCTGTGCACACTTCTGCAACCAGCTTATTGTATGTTTTTTAATTTTAATATTTTTCCCCTAACAGATTTGTTTTTCAATTGAATTGTACAGGCTATAGGTTACATTAAAGGTGGGAAAAGTTTTGAAATGATTTATTGTGGTCTCGTTTTTTATATCACAAAAACCTGGCATTTTAACAGGGGTGAGTAAACTTTTTATATCCACTGTAGCTGTCTCTCTTATTTTTTAATCCATCTCTGTCCATGGTATGTGCTGTATAAATAAAGTCTATATATCTGTTATCTTTGTGAAGTTTTGTGAAGTCAAGGTCCACAACGTAAAGGTACTTAAGACTTGAGGATTAATTAAATTCCAGCAAAACTACTCTCCTCCTCTTGCTGATTTTATCATGTTGTCATTTAGACCCCTTATTTCTTTGAGTTGGATACTATAGCTGTAGTTCTTACATATGCAAAGACTGTGGTGCTAAAGACTGTAATGTGGTTGAACCAGAAACTGCAAAACTTGGTAAATCTTTACCATCTAGCCCCCAACACACACACACACACACACACACACACACACACACACACACACACACAGTTAATGCATCTTTGAGTAATTGGCAAAAGTCCTTTCTAATTTTTGCAATTTTCAGTTTAAAATGTTTCTTTCTAATGGCTCCTTCTTATGTTGCATTCAGTCTCGTATGAAGAGTCTGGGTTTCAGGAAAGAGAGCTTTTGCTGGTATCTTTTGGGACTGTGACTGTTGTGTTGCTGTAGACATATTACAGATTATTGTAATGGACTCATTAGTTACATATCTGTATTAGCTCTGTGTCTTCATTTACACTGCACATCCTTATAAGCCTGTGGTACCTTTTCTGGAAATAACTTACTTTTGTTTCACCTCCTTATAGATGCTGTGGCTGTTTACGGTGTTGTGGAATGAGGGATTTCAGACCCCGGACCGTTTGGTTAGGCCATCCTGAAAAACGAGATCAGCGACATCCCCGCAATGTAATAAACAATCAAAAGTACAATTTCTTCACATTTTTGCCAGGGGTGAGTATTGTGCACCTGTGAAATAGTATGTTTTGATCATCTGTGATGCTGCTAAGTTATAGGTGGATCTTAAGTAAATATTTGGATTTATTTTAAACTTTCAGATCAGAATCTAGCATGTACATGGTGACAGGAGTACATATAACATGTTTGTAGTTGGCCAGCAAATTTTTGGATCTGTAGCAGCTGAAAAGTACAGATGTCATGTACTGAGAAGTGAAAATCCACAGTCCATGTCTGTAGCCAACATTTGTTGGAACAGTACACCTTCTGGACTATCCAATAGCGTAGCCTGAAGTCTTATTTGAACACAACTTCTTTGTTGCTATTGCCCAGAGCAAACGTCTTTTTTTTCATTGTACATATGCTGAATATGGAATAGAAGATGCAACACATTTTCTAAAACTGTTTTCTTATATCACTTTGGACAGTTGTCTTCTTTGCTTTCTCACTTGTGTCCTTTTTTTAATTTCATTTTTGTTTAGAATTGGGCCATTATGGTGGTCTTTTGTGGGGAAAATGTTTGCCCTCTTAATATTATTTTTGGCTTGTATGAGATAGGCCTAGGTATACAGTGTATAATTATGGATCTTCAACTGTCTTTTTTTCTGTTGCTGGCTAGTGTTTACTCTCCATGAGTTTAAATTAAGTTGTTACATTTTTAAGTATATTTTGTTAAAGTTAACGGGGTGTGGTTGGTGGGAGTGGCATTCATTTATATCAAGTACTGGTTAAAACTGATCTGAGGAAGTAATATTCGTTCAGAGTGCAACTAAAGTAAAATAGTTGTGGGGACTGGCATTCCTTCAGATTGCTGGTTGTAATGCCTTTGTAGGTCTAGCATTACTTTGGTTTAGGGAGACCTGCATTCATTGAAAGTACTGATTATAAGGTTCTGTTCAGGTACTGTCAGACAAAAGAATCTCCAACTGCAGTTTGTGTGCTGCACCCTCCATCTTGAAATCAAAAAGCAACAGTCATTGGGACTTTGTAACGAAAAATATTGAACCTGATGGTTTGTAAGGGGAAAACTGGCTTTCTAAAACTTGCTCTATTCCTTAGCTGTAGATGTAGTCAGGAAGAATCCCTGGTCTCATTTGAAAAGCTTTTTTACTACTGCTGTAAAAAAAAAAATATGTTGATACTGTGGGTACTTTTACTGCAGTCTTGCATATTTAAACTTAGTGCATCTTGTGGAAGTGTGTGTCTATCAGACAAAACATGTCTTTTCAGGCAAAATATGTCTTTGGATAAGGTATTAAAACAAGGTCCCATCTGACAGAGTTGGTGGTAGCTCAGATGGATTCAAAGGATCATGAAGCACTTATAGAAGAGAGTAAGAGAATTCTGTGTTAACCTTTGTGAAGTTTCTTCTGATTATCACATTACCACATTAGGTCTCTCCTGAACTACTGAGACAAACCTGGTCAACAAAAATATATACTTGCATGTACTGTTTAATGAGAGCAACAGTCGGATAACGTCTATACATTTCCATAGAGACAGGCAACAGAATTCAACAGTGAGTGAAAATGTGCGCAAAATTTGCACCAACATAGTGGGAGCATTTGAAGAATGAGTTATACCATGAAGCATCTTCTGTCTGTACTCGTGGCTGTTGTTTTATTAACTACTTCTGCAAGTTCTTCCCCATCCATTGTATTCTCCTCGTGGCTGTTGTTTTATTAACTACTTCGGCAAGTTCTTCCCCATCCATTGTATTCTCCTCCATTCTGTGTTAATTTTGTATCTTGAAATTTTTACAACTGACTTAATCTTCTGTTTTTTTTTTTTCTTAGAAACGTTCACTCAGATGATAGATACAGAATGCATGATTCAAACATTCTGTCCATCAGATCCTAGATAACCCACAATGTAATAATTATTGCACCATCTTAAAATAACTGTTGGACATCTGCCATTGCATATTGTTGTTTCTGTCTCTTTGAACCTTTGACCTGCAGAGAAAATCTGTTCTTGGTCTCCACCACATGATAAAATGTTTCCTCACATAGCTTCTAAAACTTTGTCCACATGTTGTATTCAAGTTAACACTTTTGATCTCTTAACATATTTTTCTCTGATTTACCATACAGGTTTGGAGTTTACAGATTCTGTTGTGGCATTTTATCATAAGGCCCAGTCCCAGCTTTTATTTAAGCATATAGTCCAATAAGCTGTCTTCATAAGCTCTTCATTGCAGATATTGCTGTTCTCTAAATTTCTTTGGCCCAGCAGTCTTTGCAGGGCTAGTGACATTTTCCATGCAGGCGGTACTCTTGATGAACTCTCATCAGCAGGCAGTAGCCAACTTTCTTCATTAACTTTATTTATTAAAAGGTGGCTAAGCTAGATGACTAGCACCCCTTTTCAGTTATGACCCAGTTACAGTAGGGGAAAAAATTAAGGTTACATTAATTCAGTATGAGAGTGATAAAGGTATGCTGTAAAAATGTCAGAAACAAGCAAATTAACATTTCAAAATTATCACCGTTAGAAATGATCACATTGGCACAGCAGAATAAATAATATTTACACCATAAGCTCCACACAGCAGGCAAGTCCTGGTAGTTGAATTTTGTAAAATCTTTATTCATGTAATCCACAAAAGAAGGTTCAGTGCTTTCTTCCCCTGTATAACACTTCGGGGACATCATCAGAACCAAATGGGTGTAAATACTGGCCATGGACATTCCTTTATTTTTTATTGGTAATCTGTTTGATGTCCTTTACAAACTGATTTCTTTGAATTTCAGCAGAATAAACAGTCTGAAGTAGCATAATACAACTTGAAATTCTTTAGTATTTATGTTAAAGACCTGGTGCATTTGCATTCACTTATTTGTTGCTGGTTAGATCTTGAACTGATAGTTAAAGGCATCGGGAATGCAGAGCTGTTGAAGAGTGGTGGGAAGTAAATTCTAGATGGAAGGGCCCATTTATTCTCTATCTTCACTACCCTTGTCTGAAAGCTGCTCATAGGTTTTATTGTTATGGTCTTTGTTAAAGTGGATTCTGATTCTGATTGTTTGCTGTAGTCCAAAGACACTTGTGTTAATCAGCTTTTAAACATACGTATTTAACCCTGTGAAGGGATTAGAAAAAAGGAGTAAAATGCAAATGTTAATATGCAGTTTAATCAACCCATGGACATGGCATCTCGGTGTGCCTCATTTCATATTACACTAATTAATCAACTTCCTGGGAGTGTATTTTCACAACAGTTGAACCTTATTGCTTTAAAATGGTCATTAGTGAAATCCCTCAAAATATGTATAACTTGCTGTTGATACCATAGAATTTCCTGTTTTTGTTCTCATTAATCTTTTCATGAAGCTTATGGTTTCAGCTATTTGGAAAGCTGTTCCAGTTGTTTCCATCCAGAGAAGGGGATTTTCCTGCAGCCTTAATAAATTTCAGCTTGTAGCAATAAGCATGACTAGCGTTGTACCCAGATCACTCACTTTAATTCCAAATGGTAACCTCTTTCTTTTCCGTGAACCGATGGTCTGTATTTCTTACATGTTGGACTTCTATTCATCAGAATAAACAAGTGAGTCTTTATTTGTATCCTTTTTATAGCCATTCCGAAGTTTTGATACCATAAACCACACCATGCTCCTTTGTTGACTGACTAACTTTGGGCTGTCTGCTTTGTCTATAAAATTAGTTTTCCATCCACCTTGAGAACAGGATACTCAGTTCCTCTCTAAAGTAGATTCTATCTTGGATGGCCCAAGAGTGTACACTAGGTTATTTGCTTTTTGCTATGTGTACATTTCTCCTTCCCAATAGGATTAAGCCCAGTGGCTCCTCTTTTCGCAGCAGTTTGGCCCATTCATTTCTCGGCAGTGGGAGCTGAGGATTCCATGTCTAGGTGTGAGAGCCTTTGAGGCCCATTTGTTCCTTCCCAAGAATCTTTATGAACTTGTCCACTCCAATGTAAGAGATGGGTGGTAGGCTTTACTATCCCACAAGACTGGCTACTGTTTCTCTAGTGTGGTTCTTCCAAGCTCCTCTTTGTCCTCCTCTCTTTGGGGAAGCATACACAGTTCATATGCTGAATTACACTCAACTGACTGTGCTCTTGTATATGACAATGCAGCTTACAATAATTGAGTTCCATGTGGTGTTACCATTATTTATTGTCACATGTGACGAATTAGAGCCTTTCCCTGGTATTATCTCTGCTAATACTATTTTCATAATTCACCCACTTACTCTTGCCCCTCTTTCATTACCCCTTTTTTCTCTTCCTTTTCACTCACCCTCTTTATGTTGTATTTTATTATAACCTATATGTTAAGTTACCCATTATGACTTTATTTAAAGTGTAGACAGCTGCTACTTATATACCCAGTCACTGGTGTATTGCATATAATGCATTATTGTTTCTCCATTTGTATGTGTATAACCTAGACTGGGCCTGAAATTGGTCTTTTTATGTTGGGGGAAGCTTTTTCCTCCCCTCTGCATTGTCATATGGCTCCTTAACCAGTGCCATCACTGGGTCTGCCAGATGCCTGCTAACCACCCAAACATGCTTCATTAAGGCTGGGGCTGGCATGGATCTTAAGGACTTCTTGGAGGACTGTCTATCAACATCTGCCGGGGGTGTGTCTCCTTTATGACCCACCTTGTTACCCCTCCCCCATGAGTCTTGTGATTGTCTGAAAGGCAGGCATGCAATGAGGATATGCAGTGTTTTACCCCACCTCCACAACAGCTCAGCATTGTCCCCACCTTATATGCCTCCTTTTGGTCCACTTCTCCTACCAGCGATGTCCCAAGACTCCACTAGGGATCATCACAGAAGATGCCCACGGAACCATCCTCCCACCAGGGATGGTAAAGCCCATCCCTCCCTCCCTCCCTTCTGTGCTCCTTCAGTCACCCGAGCCAGTATTTGAACTTGAATCAGCTGAGCTATAGTCAGGGCTTTTATCCCTTTATGCCTTTGGTACTGTTGAAATGAATCATTGTTAATCTGTGCCCTACCCCTGTAAACAAGCTTAAGTAAACCTAATTTATGTGGCATAGTACATATTCTTCACTGTTTGAATGATTAAGCTATGGTCTATTCAACTCTGCATAATCAAAATGTCTGTACTAACCATCAGTCCTGCTTTATTGAGAGTGAGAAATGACTTGATGACCTAGGCCTTCTTATTTTACCAAACACACAGCCTTGCTGATTAGTAGAAAGTGACATGCCAAGTGTTCTATAAATCAGGGTCTATCTCACAAAAAAGTGCCTTACAATGAGGTGCCATCTCAAATTGTTTGAGAACCACATTGTATGGTGATGTAAAATGCAGCATCCATCTAAGAAATAATGTGCTCCGAATGTGTTGAAAGCTTGGACCCATTTATCACCAGATAATTCATGAGTGACTTCACAAGAGTCTCTGTTGCCAAGGTATGCTTACTAGCAAGCTTGTTTGATTATGCATACCACCCTGCATTCAGCACAACTAAGTAAACTTGTACAAAGCCACAAATGAGCTGTTACGTATGCTTGCAGACATCGCACAATGGTGCATCACTGAGTCTTGCTTATATCCTTACCCTGACTTGAATTTAGTTGGTATTTAACTTTGTTGCACCACAAAGTGCTCACTCAACAGGACTGCTGAGTGAAAGACCAGTTCTGGTAGAGGTTTTAGTAGTCTAGTACAGGAGCTGCTGGTAAAAAAAAAGGATTATTAGTAGGGCATTTAAAATATCGCATGAATTGTAGAAAACATCAGATGATGTTCGAAAAGACTCTGGAGAGAGAGAGTAGAAATGCAATTTACAAAGGAACCACAGGAGGACATCTTTAAGGCTCCCACGTACGCAACAAAGTCCAGAAGGTTTAGAATTTTTGTTTGGAAGTGTCTGCATTGGTGTTTTTGTACCCAAAGCAGACTTTAGAAAATTTTTCCTCAAGTGGACAGCAAATGCTGTAGGTATAATGGGAAAGAGAGAGTGGTAACTGGGAACATGTTTTTGTCAATATAGTGAGTTGGAGGTTTTAAAAATTCCCTACAGAATACTCGGAAATGTTTGGG